>NC_064626.1:581440930-581741817 GCF_023864275.1 Schistocerca cancellata
TCGCAACTAGCTAAGGTGCTGCCCGAAATTCGAAAAAGTATGCAATGAAAGACATGAATCGGTATGATTTTGGGTTTAGTGCATATTACATCATAAGTTGCTGTAAATGACGTTTAGCTAATATACTGAATTTTTCTTTAGTCTTGGGATGAGTTCTGCTTCTGATAATGGAATTTATGTAGGATGCTCACTTCTGACTGCACGCATACGAGAATGAAACATCCATAAGAGCCCTCATATCTCCTAAAACTTTCGAGATATAGAAACAATATTTTGGCAAATGATACCACACAACGAGGGAAGTAATATGCCATATGGTTAAAATACAGAACTTTCTATCTATGTCGATATAGCTGAAGCTGCAGCTTTTATTTAATTTTTTTTCTAATCCAGTGCTACAGTTTTTAAATTGTCAGTAAAGGGTAGTGAAAAGAGAATTTGCTAGTATGAAAATAAACATGATATTACTCCTGTTACGTTACAGCAAACCGATGCAATGAGGTTTTACGTCAGGTACTGACCTCTCTGGCCGCCTTTGCTCTGTTAATAAGCCACTCTGTCTCAAGATTCTGTCGCAATAGCTATCGTAAGGTGAGTGTGTGCCGTTTATACTCCATTTTCGCAACTCAAAAGCAAAATTTATCGTTGCAATTTTAGATAAATTTGTATGTTACTCAAAACTTGTTACTGATGACACTTCCCACAAAAAAAAATTTAACAACTCAGATGAAAATAAACGGGGACTGACACATATCAAAAGACTTGCTCGGTGCCCCTCAGTTACATTTGACATATGAAACGATACAGCAAATAGCTTATCATTTTTCCGTTCCTATCCCTGTACAGAAAGGAAATTTGGTGTAGTGTATCTGTAGTTAACAAGGATTCAAAAACATGGCATTCATTACTTTCTGAACTGCTTTAGACTACATTATAAATGTACATAATCTACCTTCAACACATCAGTGGATAATATAGGTGAAGAAGATTACCATTTCACTCTCAATAAGGCTAGGAATGTAAAGATGGTAAACTATTAGCTGCGAATTATTTTCGTATTTTTCAGATGGAGAACAGGGACAAAAGTTTTTGATAAGATTCGATTACAGTCGTACACTGTAATAAATACGTCTACATCTACATCTACATGGATACTCTACAAATCACAGCTAAGTGTCCGTCAGAGGATTCATCGAACCACCTTCACAATTCTCTATTGTTCCAGCGCGCGGAAAGAACGAACACTTGTATCTTTGCGTACGAGCTATGATATCCCTTATTGTATCGTGCAGATCGTTTCTCCCTATGTGTGTCGGTCTCAACAATATATTTTCGCATTCCGAGGAGAATGTTGGTGATTGTACTTTCGTGAGAAGATTCTGTAGCAACGAAAAACACTGCTCCCGTTCTTTAAACTTTGTCGGTGTGCTCCGTCAGTCGTATCTGGTAAGGATCCCACACCGCGCAGCAGTATTCTAAAAGAGGACGGACAAGCGTAGTGTAGGCAGTCTCCTTAGTAGATCTGTTATATTTCCTAAATTCCTGCTAATAAACCGCAGTCTTTGGTTAGCCTTCCCCACAGCATTTTCTCTGTTTTCCTTCCAATTCAAGTTGCTCGTAATTGTAATTCCTAGGTATTTAGTTGAATTTAAGACCTTGTATTTGACTGTTTTATCGTGTAACCGGAGTTCACCGGATTCCTTTTAACACTCATGTGGAATACCTGACACTTTTCGTCGTGGAGGGTCAACTGCCAATTTTCGCGCCATTCAGATATCTTTTCTAAATCGTTTTGCAATTCGTTTTGATCTTCTGATGACTTTATAAGTCGATAAACTTCATCATCATCTGCAAACAACCTAAGACGGCTGCTCAAATTGTCACCCAACTCGTTTATATAGATAAGGACCAGTAAAGGACCTATAACACTACCTTGGGAAACTCCAGAAATCACTTCTGTTTTACTCGATGACTTTCCGTCAATTACTCTCTGACAGAAAATCACAAATCCAGTCACATAACTGAGCACGCAGTTCCATAAGCAAGCAATTTCACGACAAGCCGCTTGTGTGGTACAGTGTCAAATCCGTCTGGAAATCCAGAAATACGAGATAGTCTGATATCCCTTGTCAATAGGACTCAACACTTCATTCGAATGAAGAGATAGTTGTGTTTCACAAAAAAACATGTTTTCTAACTCCATGTTGATGTGTCAGTTGACCGTTTTCGTCGAGGTAATTCATAATGTTCGAACGCAATATATGTTCCAAAATTCTGCTGCATATCGACGTTAATGATATAGGCCAATAGTTTAATGGATTACTCCTACTACCTTTATTGATTGTTGGTGTGACCTGTGCAGCTTTCCAGCCTTTGTGTACGGATGTTTCATCGAGTGAACGGTTGTATACGAATTTCAAGTACGGAGCTAATGCATCAGCATACTCTGAAAAGAACCTAATTGGTATACAGTCTGGACCGGATTGCTTTTGTTAAGTGGTTAAGTTCCTCCAGAACTCCGAGGATATGTTGGCAGCCGTACTTGATTCGAATTCTGGAATATTTACTTCATCTTCTTTTGTGAAGGCATTTCGGAAGGCTGTGTTTAGTAACTCTGCTTTGGCAGCACTGTCTTTGATAGCATCTCCCCTGTTATCGTGCAGAGAAGGCATTGATTGTTTCTTGCGGCTAACATACTTCACGTGCGACGAGACTCTGTTTGCATTTTCTGTCAGGTTTCGAGACAAAGTTTCGTTGTGAAAACTATTATAAGCATCTCGCATTGAAGTCCACGTTAAATTTCGAGCTTCTGAAAAAGTTAGCGTATCTTGGTATTTTGCGTAAAAAGAAATTGAAGTAAAATGTGAAACAGATATAATCAACGCAGTAATGCGGAAGGAAAAGCAAGTGATGAAATAAAGTAAATTAGATTGAAACTGACACATAAAATAAATTAAAAATACGTGAACAAAATTTCCAGTTGGAAAAATAATGATAGGAAGAAAAATGAGAGCTGATGGAGAAGTTGATATTCTCATTACAACAATGTGACACAGAAATGAAATTAAAAATTACATTTCAATCAATTAATTAAATAAAAATAATGATTTAAGTCATTTCGTTAAAGATTTAAAAATAAGAAGTTACAGCAAAAAAAAAAAAAAATTAGAACCCATAACATTCTGCATATGAAGCTGTTATCATACCCACTGTACCATACAACAAAACAGCATAATCCACCTTTTCAACGCTACTGATTATCAAATAAACTTCCGACATTTTTTTGTCAATTAATAGCTAATGAGGGCCCACTGCATGCAGTTCGTTATAACTGATATCTTAACCGACATCACCGAATAGATAGTTTCAACAAGTTAATCACACCGCTGGGGACCTCATCTTGTTAGACGCAAATAACGTGATAAGAATTTCCGTTATCGAAATATAGTGCACTTCACCCTGAAACCGACAGACAAAGCCCTAAGTAACGCGAAAAGCAATTTTTTTATTAGTTTCTGTATATTAGTATGCGAAATGTAGCAGGTCGTGCGCCTCGATTCTAACAACACTGTGCGTCGCCAACCGGCGCACAGAAAGTGGGCAAACAATTCTCGCTCGTTCCGACTAACGGGCAGCCCCGGGACCGCGCCATTAAGTGCCGCCACCCTACTGCCCTTGTTTGTAGCTTCATTTAGATAACAAGGAGACATTTCCCGCTCTGGGTCAAGCTGCCCCACACTGGGCCTCCCTGCGCAGGTGGCCCACTCTCTTTTTGTGTGTGCCCTAAGAATCAATAAGTAGCTACAGTAGGATACTGTATACCTAAATAAACTTGTGAACTCAGTTCTTCGACAAGTAGCGACCCATATAAAGACTAGAGGTGGTTTTGGACGATGATATTTTTTTTTTTTGTCTTCCATGCTGTTCCCCCTTTTTTCTATCTATGTTCACCTTATTCTCTCCTTTGCTGTTTTTAAATGTCTTCTATTGTTTTTGTTCTGTCTTTCGGCTGAAGAGCAGCGCCTATGCTGCTGCCAGCCCGCCGCGATGGGGAATTGAAACACAATAAAAGAAAAAAAAATTGGACGATGACAGTGTGTTACGTCCTGATAAGAGCTAGTTCTTTTTATGTGTCATACTTGCTTGCTACTATTACTACATCCGACATTATAAAGGTATATTTTCGCTTTTTCCTAATTTAGTTTCCTATTTGTTTCATGAGAAAGAAAAATATAATACTTCTTTTCATTGATAATTACGACTTCGTTCAGTTGCTTCAGGCTTTCCAATGATTTGATGAAGGTCGATTTTGCGTTACTACGTGAAACTTACTGCGGTCGCGAGGTTTACATGCTAACTTTGCTTACTGGTAAGGCACTGGGAAAGTAAATGCAGCGCGGGATTAGCCGAGCGGTCAGGGCGCTGCAGTGCGGCTGGTCCCGGCGGAGGTTCGAGTCCTCCCTCGGGCATGTGTGTGTGTGTTTGTCTTTAGAATAATTTAGGTTAAGTCGTGCGTAAGCTTAGGGACTGATGACCTTAGTAGTTAAGTCCCATATGATTTCACACACATTTGAACATTTTTTTTTTTTGAAAGTAAATGTCCCAGTTTTAAAAGTCTGAGAACTCAGTTTCAGGAACGCTCTTACGTTTATCTAAAGCAGTGGAGGGCACTTTTCCCTTCTCCTCATTAACTTATTCTCCATACAGTTGCTTTGTTTGCTGTGTTAAACACAAAAGACAATCAATTTATTCCATGACATCATTTCTTATGATCAATTAATTTCTTTTTGAAAGGTTCACCGTCTAATATTGCAAGTTTATTATTGCTGATTTGAAAGACATTTTTCAGATTTTCTACTAAGTTTAAAGACACCCATTTTTTCCTGCCTATCCCAAACGCCTGGGTATTGGTTGTTTGATGGGGCGATATTTCGCCGTATAACGGTAACTCTTCGTAGCCGCGAGATCATTACTAATGAAATGCAATGCTTAACATTCTCTGCCTCGCCCCTATTGCCACGTCGACCGAATTTCACCAAATATTTCTTACTAATTCCCTCCTAAAAGGTACATGAAGTTCGATTATAGGAGGGTTTATGACGTGCGAGTATGCACATTGGAGTAAATTTGAAAGACGACATTTATTTACAAATTTGAGTGTACTCGTCAACTGCATTAAAGACAGAACTTGAATAAATTCCTGGTACCATGGATCCACAAGAACAAACTGTATTTATCGTTATTATAGATGCAGTACTGGTTGGGCCATGGGGTGCAGCATGGACTCATGTATACTCTCAAGCAAAGTCTGAGACATTCACAGAATTACCGAAGATTATGGTCACCGTTTCCTCGCCAATGTTGGGTATTCAAGACTGGCTCATGCGCTATAGCGGAAAGGAAAGAAGAGAATGTTATCAGAGTCACGATGCATGAAGTGAGTAGTGACCAGGTAAACGGCAGTTTATGCCCCCATTTAGATTTAGCTGAAGAATAGAAAAATTATCACTCGCGAAAACCCAGTAGTTTTTCTAACAAATAACTTTAATGCTACACGAAGTTCCTTACTCGAAACTCTGCACTAGTTTCAAACCAGAATCACCACTTACGTTCACACAGAGTCGACACGTCATACTCAGAGACCCGTCTGCTGCTTGACTCTTCCGCAACCCATAACTTCTGCCAAAATCCAATCCACCTCGCCACCGAGCACCGACACCGAAAACGCTTGAGGGTGTAAACTGATCAGTCAACAAGAGAAAATCTTTAGTGGCACCAGGCACCTTCTCCCAATCTGAAGACAGGAGAGACGGTACCACTTGCCGATCAGCCCGCGGAGGCTAGAAGTTATAACGCCGAGCCCACGTGATCTGTACATGAATCTTGTCACACCTTCGAATAGCTTGAATAGTACACAAAAAAGTATTATTACTACCTAACAGCATAAAAGAATGTTGATACCACTCAGCTGTTCTGGTATAACGACTGATAATTGCTTAAAAACATTAAGGCCATGAAAACTGCATCTGTAGTGTGATTGGATTAACTAATAGGCTTTGTGTGTATTGTCAAGTTGCTTTTTCGCCACTGTTGTCAGCATAGCGTCATGCGCATGTGGCCAACACAAAGCCGAAACAGTCATGTGACGTTTGTAATACACCGTTGTTTATATTTTGCGTTAAGACCGAAACTTAAATACACATTACACGCATTTACTGTTTTCAGGCATTTATTTATTAGTAACTAGCTAACGCCACCTGACAAAGCCTCTTTCAGTTGTTTCGTAATTTTTTTGGAAATAGGCATACAGTTGTATGCCATATGTAAAAAATAAATAAAATAATGATTTGTTCCTCATTGCATAAATGTTAAAAAGTGTACTGAAGTGAAGATTTCTTATTACACTGTTGGAAACGCACACAGCTGTATTAAAATATCCAAAAAATTACCAGTATTAACAGCACATTTTTAAATATTTATTAATGAAAATATTTTTTTCCACGAAGGCTGATTATTTCTTCTCTATTCAAGTGGTTTGGCACATAAAATATTTTTTTGTCTTTCCGTGTTGTTCAAAAACAAATGAATTTTTCGGTTGTCCTCTCGTGAGAGTGGTCGGCTGCTGTGGCCGAGCGGTTCTAGGCGCTTCAGTCTGGAACCACACGACCGCTACGGTCGCAGGTTCGAATGCTGCCTCGGGCATGGATGTGTGTGATGTTATTAGGTTAGTTAGGTTTAAGTCGTTCTAAGTTCTAGGGGACTGATGACCTCAGATGTTAAGTCCCATAGTGCTCAGAGCCATTTGAACCATTATTCGTGAGCATGCGGCATGTAACTGACCATGAGAAAAGCATGGATCCACACACTTGAAGCGCCTGACGTTGCACTTTGTAGACAGTTATTGAGAACTGGGAACTGCAGTCGTTTGAAAGGAAATGGTACGCCGGTGGGAAAGGGAACATCATCACTGTTTGACTTGCGATTCAGATTGTCGCCTCAGTGACATCTGGGATAAGTTGTTAGACGGAGAGCCTCGTTCCATTGCATAATCCAGCCGAATTAATGTTGCACAAAAGAAGCTTTGGTGCGGCAGAACTGAGTGACAATGTATGCGGTGTGACACTAAAATTACCAAACGAATTGAAAAATTGGACAGTGTAAAATTCCGTCCGTATTCACGATGCTGCCAATCGATTTGTAGGAGACAGACTTGCCAGTAGACTTGGATGCAGCTTGTATTCATAATTGACACTATATTTGAACGCAACAAGAGTTGAGTCAGTATGCACTGCCCGACGAGATCGAGCATCACGGAAATGTTCTGCATCCACTCTGACTGTACGCTGCCGTACTGATTCCAGTGCAGTTGTTCGAGTGGCTCGTAAGCGATCATTTAAATTTAGTGCTTCTGATTTCAAAAAATACAATCGAGCAGCTCGTGAAAGATTGCATAATTATCTTGCTATGTGTTGGTCTTTTGGTTGTAAAGAGTATGACTGAGAAACTCGTTAACCATTTGATTCGTTGCTTGCTTGGCGACAGTCGCTTCCTTGAGAAGCATGTAATCTTATTCTCCTTCGTGCGTGTACCGATCTACAAACTGATGTACGTTTAGGATATACGATTATTTTCACTGAGAAATCGACAACAGCTGTAAAAAATTTCAAGTGAGTAGGATAATCTGATTATTTTACTTAAATATGAAAACTATTGTGTAGACTACACACTTTTATTAAACAAACTGTTATACGTGACTACCAACATATGAGAACTCGCAAAAATCGTACCATATACTCGTAGAAGACGAAATGTTGAGAAATTCAGAATTACCATTATCTTAGTCGGTTCTAACAGAAAACCGACAAGTAGATGGTGGACAAGCTGTGCAGTTTTAAGCTTCTCCAGACAATGCCTATTATTATGCGAAAAACCGCTAGTAAAGCCGATCTTTTCTCATGAGTTGTATCGTCCTTAACAGACACAAAAACATTCATTTTTTTCTAGATAAGGATGGCAAGGGTGCCGAACTGTAACTGCTAAGTTACAAATAGAAATTACCGAAAGTATGAAATATTAATTTTCATATGTAAGTACCACAAAGATCAAATTATAGTTGCGAAACTAGTAGGAGGTAATCAATTAAATTTTTCTGGTTTTGTGACCGCATTGTCAATATGTAAAACTAAGGACGTTTCGGTCACTGTTGCAAGTGACCTTCTTCAGGGTTTTAGGTAACAACCATGTCTCCGGATATATACGAAACAAAGTATTCTCATTCACCAGTAAGAAAAGACTTCCTGAAGGAAGTCACTGGCAACAGTGGCCGAAACGTCGGTAGTTTAACATAGTGACACTGCGGCCACAAACCAGGAAAAATTTTATTCATTGTGACAATGACAATGGAAACCAACGTTTACAGTAGGAGTTACTTTAGGTGCTGATTAATAGCGAGTATAATGAATGCATAAAATCGTAGGGTACATTTAAAAGCCTTATGTTTATGAGATGAGTGCTACATCAATTCTGTAATGCGGAGTGTTCTGCCAAACAATGCGTTGAATGTAGATGTATTTCGAGCAGTTTACATATACATGGTATAGTTACTACCGCGCTTTTCTGCTTATCTCCAAACCAATGTGTTTATTTTAAAGAAGTCAAAACAGGAAAGAGTGGTTGTAGCACTTACGACGGGAAGAATAAGCATAAGTCACAAATATTTTAGTTTCTTTGAGAATGAGAGCAGATCAAGCACATGGTAGCAGAAAGCAGAAAAGCAAAAAATTCATCCCTAAAACATTTCCATTTACATAAATTACCAATTTGCTGCATGTCCAAGGTCAAAATTCGATTGTCCTCTGGAAACATTTACTTTACATATGGAGCCATTTCGGAACGCAACCTCAGAAAATGATATGAAAACAGAGGTTCGTGAATACGATGAAGTTCAGAACAAACTTTAAAAAATTTCCCATATTATCCCACAGTTAAACGGGTAATGACATGTGAGCTGCGATGCAACCAAGCGAAACTACCTAGAGTATATATCTTAAAAGCTTTAGAACACGTTCGTTCCAGATATTGAATAAAAATTAAGATGCTTGTGAAACGCGGACAAATTGTACGCCGCACCGTATGACACATGATCTTCCACAGATACAGGAAATATGTATTCTAGACGATATATTATGCTAAAATGGACGTAATCAGCGTAACATACTATTTTGCTTTTGAAAGCGTAATCTATATTTCAAAATTGTGAATCTCCTTATACCATTTTGGAGCTCGTAGACAATGTAAGGACGAGAGACTTCTATCGTAGCCAAAAAGTCAGTATGCTAGTACAATAGCAAGAAAATGTAATATTTTTCTAAATTTCGATTTCGGTTTGTAACACAGTATGAATGGCAAGTATTATGTGTCCAAAAGAAAAAAAACAGAAACCTAACAAATATCTCAAATCCAGCTCTCAAAAAATGTTCAAATGTGTGTGAATTCTTAAGGGACCAAACTGCTGAGGTCATTGGTCCCTAAGCCTACACACTACTTAACCTAACTTAAACGAACTTACGCTAAAGACAACACACTCACCCATGCCCGAAGGAGGACTCGAACCCCCCAAGGGGTGCAGCCGCACGTACCGTGACAAGACGCCCTAGACCGCGAGGCTACCCAACGAGCCAGCTCTCATGAATGATTTTTATTTTATTTATTTTTTCCTCTTCCTGCCTCTGTAACCTGAATGGTTTGATTTGGTCAGCCACGGATTCCTATCCTTTGCGAACCTTTTCATCTACAGTAACAATTGCAACCTACGCCCTCAATTATACGCTTGAAGTAGTCTATTCGATGTCTTCCTGTGCAGTTTTTGCTCTGTACAGCTCCCACTGGTACCATAAAAACTATTCCCTGATGGCTTAACAGATGAACTAACATCCCGTCCCTTCTTGCCAGCAGTGTTTACCATACAATCCTTTCCTCGTTGATACTGCGGAAAACCTCATTCCTTACCTAATCACGTCACGTTATCTTCAGCATCCTTCTGTAGCAACAAATCGCAAGTGCTTCGATTCTTTTCCGTTCCGGTTTCACAAAGTCCATCTTTCACTACCATACCATACTCCACTTCAACTTACATTCTCAGGAATTTCTCCCTCATATTAAGACCTATGATTGATACTAATATACTTCTCTTGGCCAGGAACGCTAGCCTGCTTCCTATGTCATCCCTGCAACCTAAGTGACAGAACTCCTTAATTTGGTCTACTTCACGATAACCATCTCTGATGATACTGATTTCACTCACTTCTGCTACTTCTCATTACTTCGATTTACTTTCACTCCATATTCAGTACTCATTAGGCTTCATTCCACTCAAAGGCTCCTGTAGAACGTTTTCACTTTAGCTCAGGATAGCAATGTCATCAACTAATCTTATCAGTGACATCCTTTTACCTGAAATTTAATCCATTTCTGTTATTTCCGTCATTGTTTTCTGATGTATGGATTGAACAGGAAGGGCGACACACTACATTCCTGTCATATGCCCTTTAAATCAGAGCGCTACCTTCTTGGTCTTCCAGTCCTACTGTTCCCTCTAGCGTCTCGTACATTTGTATAAATAAAAATCAGTTGACTCATATATGGAAGATAATCGCCTGAAAACGGCGGCACAGATTCGGCTGATGGTTTCTTGTCGTCTTCGTAATTCTCAGGACAATCTTTGTACGAAAGAAAATTTTTGTAAAATCAAACGGAAAAGTTAGAAATTTGGATAGCAGTTTTGTACGAAAATCTCAGTGGAAGAAGTGTCACGGTCGGTTTGACAGTTCTGCTGTCACACGTCTTCATAAAAAAATATGACGTTCAGCTTTAACAGCTGCTGTCGCATTTTATATCAACAAATTTAGCATTGAGTATTGATATTACTCGAAAAAAAAATATACAGCTGAAAGTGATATTTAAGAGTGTTATCAGCGATGATCATATCTTTCGTGTGTTTCAAAGACTGAATTGAGGTCAGTTCATGGTAATTTGATGTGTTCGCAAACATTCAGTTTTTTTTCAGTTCGTGGTTTATTTCTTTTGAAAAAGTGACACCAGTGAGACGAAAAATCGGTCAGCGTGCACGCAAAACAGGCCACCAACATAATCGTTGAGTCAATGAGTCTGATGAAAAGCGTAGACAATGTCTGAAGATAAATCAAATAAGAATTTCTCAAGTGCGATCCAATTTGACTTCGGAACAACGGATTCAATCGAGTTCGACGCGCTCAGTGGTAGCTTAATTACACTCCTGGAAATGAAAGAAAGAACACATTGACACCGGTGTGTCAGACCCACCATACTTGCTCCGGACACTGCGAGAGGGCTGTACAAGCAATGATCACACGCACGGCACAGCGGACACACCAGGAACCGCGGTGTTGGCCGTCGAATGGCGCTAGCTGCGCAGCATTTGTGCACCACCGCCGTCAGTGTCAGCCAGTTTGCCGTGGCATACGGAGCTCCATCGCAGTCTTTAACACTGGTAGCATGCCGCGACAGCGTGGACGTGAACCGTACGTGCAGTTGACGGACTTTGAGCGAGGGCGTATAGTGGGCATGCGGGAGGCCGGGTGGACGTACCGCCGAATTGCTCAACACGTGGGGCATGAGGTCTCCACAGTACATCGATGTTGTCGCCAGTGGTCGGCGGAAGGTGCACGTGCCCGTCGACCTGGGACCGGACCGCAGCGACGCACGGATGCACGCCAAGACCGTAGGATCCTACGCAGTGCCGTAGGGGACCGCACCGCCACTTCCCAGCAAATTAGGGACACTGTTGCTCCTGGGGTATCGGCGAGGACCATTCGCAACCGTCTCCATGAAGCTGGGCTACGGTCCCGCACACCGTTAGGCCGTCTTCCGCTCACGCCCCAACATCGTGCAGCCCGCCTCCAGTGGTGTCGCGACAGGCGTGAATGGAGGGACGAATGGAAACGTGTCGTCTTCAGCGATGAGAGTCGCTTCTGCCTTGGTGCCAATGATGGTCGTATGCGTGTTTGGCGCCGTGCAGGTGAGCGCCACAATCAGGACTGCATACGACCGAGGCACACAGGGCCAACACCCGGCATCATGGTGTGGGGAGCGATCTCCTACACTGGCCGTACACCACTGGTGATCGTCGAGGGGACACTGAATAGTGCACGGTACATCCAAACCGTCATCGAACCCATCGTTCTACCATTCCTAGACCGGCAAGGGAACTTGCTGTTCCAACAGGACAATGCACGTCCGCATGTATCCCGTGCCACCCAACGTGCTCTAGAAGGTGTAAGTCAACTACCCTGGCCAGCAAGATCTCCGGATCTGTCCCCCATTGAGCATGTTTGTTACTGGATGAAGCGTCGTCTCATGCGGTCTGCACGTCCAGCACGAACGCTGGTCCAACTGAGGCGCCAGGTGGAAATGGCATGGCAAGCCGTTCCACAGGACTACATCCAGCATCTCTACGATCGTCTCCATGGGAGAATAGCAGGCTGCATTGCTGTGAAAGGTGGATATACACTGTACTAGTGACGACATTGTGCATGCTCTGTTGCCTGTGTCTATGTGCCTGTGGTTCTCTCAGTGATATCATGTGATGTATCTGACCCCAGAAATGTGTCAATAAAGTTTCCCCTTCCTGGGACAATGAATTCACAGTGTTCTTATTTCAATTTCCAGGAGTGTATACTAGTAGTACTTCGACAAAGCAGACGGCCAAACGTGAAAAATCTAACTGAACATTTGGCGTTCAGATATGGCCCTCAGTCGATTACGCCACCGCGGAACAATGAGCACTGTTTTTTAACACTGCAATGCTTTGAAATTTCGACCCTGGCGGCCAGGATTACGTTGTGTTAGCAGAAATGTGAAAATACCATTCAGCTGGCATCATTGCTGTCTACCTAGATGCAAGAGTTTTTTAGATTAGTAAATTCAGGGAAAGTGACAGTCAGATCAATTCTTCCTCGATGAACTGTTTGAAAGACTGACAGACAAAGCACTGCTTAAACTATAGGAAATGTAGACATGTTATACAATCAACGCTTTCCAATAAACCGGCTGAGAGAAAGAACGTACCAAATTGTGCTGTGAATATGCGTGATTTTGTTTTGCTTTCCACGGTCATTTTTAACGGAAAACAAAGTTGTGTTTGTGGCTAACTTCACAATCCTACTAAAACTATGCGAATTAATGTCATTATGCCTACTCTTGTCATAGATCCAGCAACTGGAAACTTCTCTCTCGTACCCTGTCTATTAATGATTCCAAATGATTTACCCATTCATTTGACTTCCATTCCCAATCAAGGTTCGGTTTCAATAAAAATAAATGACGTTCGATAGAAGAGGGGGGGGGGAGAAGGACATGGACAGAGGAGTGGGGAGGAAAGAGCTATAAAGAAAGGAGAAGGAGGATTGGACAGAGAGATGAGGGAGCAGGAGGTAGAGTGTGACAAAAGAGAGAGACAGCGAGGGAGGGGGGGGGGATGTGATGAATATAGATACAGGGGGATGGGAGAAAAAGTAGAGGGCAGAAGGAGGGGGAGAAGAAAATTAGGACGCTTATATAATTCCCATAGATATTTAGCAACTGCAGAGCATTACTAGGTTCGCTACTGTATATATTACCTGTCTTTTGCTATAGCTTACCCCTCTTTTTCCCATAATTTAGTACGTCTTGCACCATTTGACACTGTCAAACGGGTTTTAAAGGTCGCCAGATACTATAAATGAGTCTTGTTGTTTGTGCACTCTTGCATCCATTATCGACCACGTCCAAACTACACTATGTGATCAAAATGACTTACCAGTTCGTGGCGCCCTCCATCGGTAATGCTGGAATTCAGTGTGATATTGGCCCACCCTTAGCTTCATGACAGTTTTCACTCTCGCAGGCACCCGTTCAATCATGTGCTGGAAGGTTTCTTGGGGAATGGCAGCCCATTCTTCACGGAGTGCTCCTCTGAGGAGAAGTGGCGATGTCGGTCGGTGAGGCCTGACACGAAGTCGGCGTTCCAAAACATGCCAAAGGTTTCCTATAGAATTCAGGTCCAGACTCTGTGCAGGCCAGTCCGTTACAGGGATGTTATTGTCGTGTAACCACTCGGATGTTATTGTCGTGTAACCACTCCGCCACAGGCCGTACATTATGAACATATGCTCGATCGTGTTGAAAGATCCAATCGCCATCCCCGATTTTGCTCTTCAACAATGGGAAACAAGAAGGTGCTTAGAACATTAATGTACGTCTGTGTTGTGATAGTGCCACGCAAAACAACAAGGGGTGCAAATCCCTTCATGTAAAACATGACCACACCATAATACCACCGCCACCGAATTTTACTGTTGGCACTACAAACGCTGCCAGATGACGTTCACCGGGCATTCCCCTACCCACACCCTGTCATCGCATCACCACACCGTATACTGTGATTTGTCACTTCACACAACCATGTTACACTGTTCAGTCGTCCAATGTCTACGCTCCTCACACCAAGCGAGGTGGCGTTTGGCATTTACCGGCGTGATGTGTGGCTTATGAGCAGCTGCACGACCATGAAATCAAACTTTTCTCACCTCCCGCCTCTCATAATACTTGCAGTGGATCCTGATGCAGTCTGGAATTCTTGTGTGATGGTCTGAATAGATGTTTGCCTATTAGACATTACGACCCTCTTCAACTGTCGGCGGTCTCTGTTAGTCAACAGACGAGGTCGGCCTGTACGTTCTTGTGCTGTACCTGTCCCTTCAGGTTTCCACTTCACTATCACATCAGAAACAGTGAACGTAGGGATGCTGAGGAGTGTGGAAATTTCGCTTACCGAAGTACGACACAAGTGACACCTGACCACCTTCGAAGTCCGTGAGTTCCGCGGAGCGCCCCATTCGTCTCTCCCACGATGTCTAACGATTACTGAGGTCGCTAATATGGAGTACCTGGCAGTAGGTGGAAGCACAATGCACCTAATATGAAAAACGTATGTTTTCGAGGGAGTCCGGATACCTTTGATCACATAGCACACCTCTCGAGTGAGTTTATCGTTCCTAAAGCTAACTGATATTCATTTAATAGGTCCTTAATTTTCTTTTTCGTGCTTCTGTATATCATTCCTGTCAGCAACTTGGATACATGAGCTATTAAGCTGACTACCGTTTCCAGGTATAATTCTTCCTCTTGTGATTCCTGAACAGAATTTTCGCTATTACTTATTGTTATTATTACCATTATTTGTACCACAACTCGGTGAGACTTTTTCTTCTCTCGTTCCTATTACCAAGCCTACATTGTTCAGTAAATCTTTATCCCATTCTCTCCTGGACAACGGTATTCCAGTTCTCCATGCCTATTAGATTTTCGTCTTTTCCTACTGAAGTCCCCGTTCAACCTCCTCACATTCTCTCTGTGTCTCTTCATCTTCTGCTTGCGACGTCATCATGTATACCTGAAATGTTATTATCACTGGTGGGCTGCTGTCGATTCTGATGAGAACAACAACATCACTGCATACCTGAACTATTATTGTCGTTGTTCGGCTGCTGTCGACTCTGATGAGAACCACTCTATCACTGAAATATTCGCAGTAGCTCACTGTTGCAGTTCCTAACGTATCCTACACCAGTTATAACGTTTCCTGTTGCTGTTGATATTGCCCTATACTCGTCTGACCAGATATCCTTGTCTTCTTTCCTATAACTTCACTTACCTCCACTGCATCTAGTTGAGTCTTAGCATTTTCATTTCAAGATTTTCTGGCTTCGCTATCACGTTCAAACTTATGACATTCCACGTCCCGACTCGTAGAATGTTATCTTTTCACTAGTTATTCACTCTTTTTCTCACGGTGATTTCTCCCTTGGCCGCCCCCCCCCCCTTTCCCTGAGCTCTGAATGGGGCCTAGTCCGGAATCTTTTGTCAGTGGAGAGATGATCACGCCAGTCTATCAATTGAAGGTCCCATGTCCTGTGGATACACGTAATGTGCCTAATGCATGGGTTTCCATTCCTTCTGCATTCTCTTGCCTTTCTGGGTCACTTTCGCGACGAAAGGGGAACAGTTTCCTGAACCTCTGTCCGCTCCTCTGTCTACTTTGACAAGGCAGTTGGCAGAACGAGGGTGACCTCTTGTGCGGGTATCTTCACCGCCATTGCTGATGATTCTTATTCAGAATTGAAGCAGCTGCGTGATTCGAACCCAAGAAACAGGAGGTTTTGATTACTAATCAAACACGTTACACCTAGACGAGAGGGTATTAAATTAGTACGAAGCACATGACGGGTGATGACAATGTTTCCCTCTGAGTGCATTGGTACAGCTTATCTGCAGTTCAGTGAGACTTAGATGATGGTATATAAGGAGCGACTATTGGGTTAGGGGTTAATGTGGTTTTACAACGAGAAATTTTCTATCACCTTTTATAATAAATACACAAAACATGAACATCGGAAAAGCACAGTTGTCACAGATATACCTTCGATTTCAGTTCTGCATACCGGCTGCGCACATTCTAGACCGACCTCCAAGATGATCGTGCTGCCAGCTGCAGACAACTGATGTGACGGCTTGTTTCATTTATCCCAGCCTTCTACCAGCGAATGTGTTAGAATAGGATAACGAGTCATTTGCGAAAATTGAACGTGATTCGTGAAAATATGATTAAAATATTTCTTCCATATATGGACTTCACATGTTGATCTTAAACAAAATTGTGGTTACTTAGACTTGTAACATGCATCTTAATATCATCATAAGAGGATAATATTTGAAAATTTCTTTTCATCACAAATTTACGTTCTGGCTCTTACTGACCTCGAAATACGCTGTATAGGCCCAAGTAGAGAGTGAATTTGTATGCGTGTTTCTACTTTTTCGAAATTTGGTGCCTTTGATGAACTAATTGGACAAGTACCTGGTAGAATGTACGCTCTTTCGTTCTATCACATTTCTAATCATGTGATATAGTACGAATGCATTAATAAGGCCATGTCAGACAACCCCTTTTTCTTCTCGACATGGAATGCTGTCTCTTGAAAGCATAATAAACAGTTGATAGGCTTACTTCTACGTCTCTTTCAAATAGGTTCACGAACCTTGCACTAGGAACTCGGAAATATAGTATGGACACAACACCAAAAGAGAGTATACAGTTATGAGCAACAGATATAAGCCGGAATCTAGGTGGTAAAATAGTGCAAGAGTACTTTTCCAACAAACGGCACGAGCTTCCAGGCATTATGCAAGCCAGCCTTTTATCTTCACCTTAAGAACCGTAGTCGTCCGAGCGTGTGGCTGGTCGCGGTGGTCTAGCGGTTCTAGGCGCTCAGTCCGGAACCGCGCGACCGCTACGGTCGCTGGTTCGAATCCTGCCTCGGGCATGGATGCGTGTGATGTCCTTAGTTTAGTTACGTTTAAGTAGTTCTAAGTTCTAGGGGACTGATGACCACAGATGTTAATTACCATAGTGCTCAGAGCCATTTGAACCGAGCGTTTGACATGTTTTCATTCTCTGGTCATGATGTACGGCTGTACAACTCTTGATTTAATGTCAATCAAAGGTCAGAAAGCAGAGAAAGAGACACGGTGATTCGCATTTCGCAAGGTGTTGTACGTGAACAGCAGTACTAGTACATGTCTCCAACTGTAACACGATATTTTTGGCCTTGGTTCAAATGGCTCTGAGCACTATGCGACTTAACTTCTGAGGTCATCAGTCGCCTAGAACTAATGAAACGTAACTAACCTAAGGACATCACACACATCCATGCCCGAGGCAAGATTCGAACCTGCGACCGTAGCGGTCGCTCGGCTCCAGACTGTAGCGCCTAGAACCGGCAGGCCACTCCGGCCGGCTTTTGGTCTTGGCCCTTATTGGAATCACGTGGTGACCACACAGTAAATAAGTACTTTGACTAACGAAAATACATCGCCCTGTCAATGCTTTCAAACCAGTTATGCATATGATACCAACCCCGACTATGTGCGGGCTCACGGTAAGCCCACCGCATGACCTCATTCCCAGATGCAATTCTATCGTGCTCACTATTAACAATCCATTTAACCCTTACACAACTGCTGACCAACCCGGATGATTGACACAATCTTAAGACTTCTGCTGTGGCAATAACAACTCTCTATAACGCACCGAAGTTTGAGTATACTGGCAGGTGAAAATTGCTCAGTTTTTCTATCGACCATCAGAGTTCAATGTGTATTAATAACCTTTCCGTTCAATTATGTACCTGCGAGTGTCGTCGATGGTTCTCTGGAATTTTCATTTTCACTCTTATTGCAGCTGTACCAAACTTTGTTGTTGGCCATGTTCCACTGCGTGTTTGGTAAGTCTCTCCATACATTTTTAAGATGACGGTGGTAGCTACTTAACGCTGGATTACAGGTCCACGATGAATGAAAAACACTTCTCACGTTCAAATTAATTTTAATTATATAGAATTATTCACTCAGAAATAGTTTGAAAAAAATGACCCTAATAGATTACTTCTACCGATTCGCATGAACGGTTCCTGTAGCTGATTTTTTATTTTTAATACTCCATACACACATGTTACAAAGGCTGTAGCTATACTTATACCAAGGAGAAGCGAAAAGAAAATTAAGAAAAATACTGGAGGAAGAACAGTTCTGGTTGAGAAAGGCAAAGGGATGAGTGGAGAAAGAATGACAGGAATGAACAAGAAGGCGTATATTTGTTTTATGGACTAGCAGAGGGCTTCCGATTTAGTCAAATGCAGTATTCCGCTGAGAATTCAAATGGAGTATTACGCTGCGAATTTTAAAGGACGTTGTTACTAGTTGGAAACAGAGGTTAATAAAGGAGATCTAGACAAAGCAAAAAAAGTAACAGAGTAGGGAATGAGCTGACGAAAGAGATAAACGTTGAAGGGGGTGTAAGGCACAGCTGTTCACTGTCCACGACGTTAACGAACGGATAGGTAAGGCCGTCGAGGATGCAGAAAACATTGTAATTGGGGGAGGAAGGATAAAGACTATAAAACACGCGGATGATCAATCAGGGCAGGAAGAATCAGACGAGAAGTAGCACAAGATGGTCAAGATATTGCTGTAAGGGCGACAAGTATGGGACGATGGAAGTTCATAAAAGACAAAAGTGGTGATAATAAAGAAGAAGTAAGCTCTAGCTATTATATTCTTAGGCGGAAGGAACGGCTAACAAGTAAATTCCTCTCTGCACCTGGGAAGCTCAAAGACACTCAGTAGAAGCCGTACAGAAGAAATAAGGAGGAAGACATCCATGAGATAGAGAGCATTTGAAAAGGTTTAGCAGTTAGTAACACCTAGACGAATTCCATTGGTGCTGAGGAAACGATTTGCCAAATGTTATGTCTGGAATGTAATGTTATACAGCACTGAACTATGAACAGTTAAGAAGAAAGAAAAGAGAAATTTAGAAAGTTTCGAAGGTGTAGAAGAAGGAGACAGAAAGTGTGCTGGAAGTCATGGGAAGAAGACGAAAATATAAAAAAATAAAATGAAAGGAGGTGCTCAGAACAGGACCCGATGGAGAGCCTTCAGTTGAAACATGTCATAGCCGGCCGCAGTGGCCGAGCGGTTCTAGGCGCTACAGTCTGGAACCGCGCGACCGCTGCGGTCGCAGGTTCGAATCCTGCCTCGGGCACGGATGTGTGTGGTGTCCCTAGGTTAGTTAGGTTTAAGTAGTTCTAAGTCCTAGGGGACTGATGACCTCAGAAGTTGAGTCCCATAGTGCTCAGAGCAATTAGAACCATATTTGAAACTTGTCATAAGCCAGACAGACGAAAGAAGAAGACATACACGTAGCCCAGTTATCACCACAAAGCGAAGAAATGCAGTGGTTAAATCACAGGACTCTTATTTAGCTGGAACAGGTTACAAGTCGTCGACCGACTGTCCTGGTTTTTTCTTGATTGCTCCCAAGAGCTTGAGGGGAATGCAGTGATGGTTTCTTTGACAAGGACACTGCCGTTTATGATATCTAAGCCAGTTCCTACCGTCCTTGTGCTCCGCCTCTAATGACCTGCTCGTCGACAAAAAATCAGTTGCGCGGGCTAGCCGCGCGGTCTGAGACATGTTGTCACTGTCCGCGTGCCCCCCCCCCCCCCCTCCCTGTCGGATGTTCAAGTCCTCTCTCGGACATTGGTGTGTGTGAGTCGTCCTTAGTATAAGTTAGTTTAAGCTAGATAAAGTAGTGTGTAAGCTTACTGACCGCTGACTTCAGCAGTTTGGTCCCATAAGAGCTTACCACAAATTTCCAAAACAAAACATTAAACAAAATTTTCTTTTGTTCAGTTTCAAGATTTCGCTCCATTATATTTCGTGCGTGCAGCCGTATAAATTCTGCTTCTTCTTATTCTTCTAATATTTCGACAGTACATCACTCGGCCATTCCATTAACACTCGCGGACCGCATCACTGCGTCTATGGCCATAGAGACAAAGACGCCAGAGTCGCTGATCGGCGGCAAAGAAGTACAACGTGCATTATTTATATTTGTTGCTGTGCAGTTTATCCACGATGGCAAGTCGATGTGTTAGTCTCAGCTGCACTTTCGCAACGTCTTTGCTAGTTTATTACAGAAAGCGCCCGATGCCGTGACGTATCCAAGCTGCAGCAGCTGTCTCTTTTAATTAAATCTATCAAGTGAATTCCATTTGCCTCTTTCACAACCGAGTCCCAGAAAGATGTTGGTTTAAGGTAAATGGTAAAACTTTTCTCTCATACCGAAGGTTTTGGCAATGATTTAATCAGCGTCATTGAAGAAGGGTTCACCATGGATTCAGCAAATTAATAAGACGTGTAGCTTGCCGAGCTGTTCTGAAGTCTCGCTCACAAAGGAGTAGCATAAGCAGACGCCGGCTGTTCCAGCAGATAAAGGTTTTGCCACTGCTCTAAGGTCTCGTGACGACTATCATAATGAAATGTACAGTTTACTAAATTAAGGCTAGATGGATTGGTAGTCTAACGGTTTGAAGTGGAAGGGATTGGCTGATTCAAGGAACGCTGCATCCATTGTGGCGTTAGGAACGCAGCATTAGTCCGTTGTAGATATTTTAAACGGCATTGTGGGAATTAGAAAACGCCCGTGACAGTTGACAACAAAACTTCAGTTGTGCCATTTCACAAAATAATATTCTTTTAGCTGAGGTAGCTCAAGCAAGAAACAACGCTGTTTTAAGAATGAGATTTTCACTCTGCAGCGGAGTGTGCGCTGATATGAAACATCCTGGCAGATTAAAACTGTGTGCCCGAGCGAGACTCGAACTCGGGACCTTTGCCTTTCGCGGGCAAGTGCTCTACCAACTGAGCTACCGAAGCACGACTCACGCCCGCTACTCACAGCTTTACTTCTGCCAGTACCTCGTCTCCTACCTTCCAAACTTTACAGAAGCTCTCCTGGAAGGTAGGAGACGAGGTACTGGCAGAAGTACAGCTGTGAGTACCGGGCGTGAGTCGCGCTTCGGTAGCTCAGTTGGTAGAGCACTTGCCCGCGAAAAGCATAGGTCCCGAGTTCGAGTCTCGGTCCGGCACACAGTTTTAATCTGCCAGGAAGTTTCAACGCTGTTTTAGTTTATACTTTGAATCGTATTTTCATTGCAACATTCTATGTTATAGCATCCCCATTTGTACTCATTTACTAATTATATTCATGTAAATAAAAAAATAATACATAAATAATAATAAAAATATTATAGACCCGTGGAGCCTATCGTCTCGTAAGAATTTTGGGGATTGTTAGGCAACGCCTGAAGAGAGATAGTACGTTTCGTTTTTTTTGGTAGGGTCTAAGTGTATAGATTTGATTTTCGTTTCTTTATTTTTGGGAATTCAACTTAGATAAGAAGGTAGGTCCACAAAACCCTTAGTTGTAATCGAAACGTCCTCGGTTCCGAGTTCGAACCCGGGTACCACTTAAATTTGCATGAAGTAGTGGCGGGCGAAATCTCACGGCATAAGAAGTCACCCTCATTCAGGCAACGGCATTGTCAAACTGGGGGGGGGGGGGGGATGAGTGGATAGAGGTTCAGGGCACTGTTTCACCGCCGGCCAGAGTGGCCAAGTGGTTCTAGGCGCTACAGTCTGGAACCACGCGACCGCTACGTTCGCCTCGGGCACGGATGTGTGTGATGCCCTTAGGTTAGTTAGGTTTAAGAAGTTCTAAGTTCTAGGGGACTGATGACCACAGCAGTTAAGTCCCATAGTGCTCAGAGCCAGCCCCACTGTTTCACCGTTGGCGATTGGAAACTGCATCTAAGGGCGGAAGAATCAGCAATTATTAACGGCATGAGGATGGAAAAGACAATCGGAGCTGCACCATTAAAGAGCTCGTATATTTAAGAGATTTTTTGAAGGGAACGGATGTTCTCCACTACCAAAAATGGAATGCTCTAAGAATGAAACCGGAGGTGGCCATAAGCAATGCAGAAGAAGAGCAGGACGGATTTCCAGCGAGCACAAAGTAAAAGCGAATTTTCGTCATCTGCCGAAATCAGCACTGTTCCTGGGTTCCATTAGAGATTATTCGATGCTCCGTAGTGCTCGGTTTTACCAAGTCCCCTGCGAATGTGGCCTCTCATACATCGGGATGACAATTTACACAGTCCATGAAAGATGTACAGAACTCCGCAGGTACACCCGGCTCTTAGAGCCAAATATATCAGCCGTGCCTAGATCCTGTGTTGATATTGCTCACTCCATGCTGTACGAAAACGTCTAGAGTTTAGCGTCTACTTCTTCCTTCTAGAAATCGGTGGTAAAAGGGACCTGACATTCGTTTGGCAGTGAAATTAATTAATAGAGATAGTGGCTTCAGTTTGGATAAGTCATGGATTCCAGCACTTTCCCTAATAAACTTGCAAAGACGTCGTGACAGTACAGCTCAGACTGATACCTCGACAACCCGGTGTGGGTCGGCTGCGCAGCCACAGCTATAATTCGCGCAGATTGTACTTCGTTGTCGCCAATCAACGTCTCTGGCGCATATGTATTTGTTACCGCACGCGTAGTGGAGCGGACCGCGAGTTCAAAAGGTTCGAACGCGTGCTGGAGAGTCAGTTGTTAGGCTCACTCCGAAGATGGATGAATTATATGCAGCCGAAATATTGGAAGAAAGAGAAGAAGAAAAAGAAGCTGAATATATCTTGCTGCACACTCGAAATTTACGAAAAAAATTTCATTTGTTTTTTGCAGCCCACCAGATTTCTAACAAGTTCGTGTTCTAGTCCAAGCAGTTTGAATAGGGATGTGGAAATGGATTAATAATTGCTTGAATAATTGGAACAATTGACTGGACAAAATAGTTGAGAAACCGTTGAAGGTAATTTATGAACCTGTGCACAATCTTGGGTGAACTTCACCTGATACCAATATCAAATGTCCTTGAATATCATTACGTAGTGCTGCTTCCAGTAGTGTGCGGTACCAAATAACCACCGCAACCATTGAAATTGTCGTTCTGTCTGTGAGTTCTTAAACACACGAAGCACAATATCTTTTAGTGTAAGTAAACCAAGTTCAACAGGTCCTATCAAGTCTGAGCCACTACCTTCGCATTAATACCATTTTGTTTGGTGTTGGGTGTAACAATGTCAATGCAGGAATTCTCCTCGAAATACGGCGTTAATACTCTGGTCTGCACCGAACCTCTTGATGCAGGACCTCGGCGGCGCGTGAAATGAAGAACAGAAAGGAGCCGAAATTATAACCGTGCGAGTAAAGGTTCCTCTTCTAATAACTTCTTATAAAACTTTTACTCAGTGGTTAAAATACCCGTTTTTAACAACGCTTGTACGACGGATACAAGCATACGTCCGTACGTGACCACTTCCATAAACATCCGGGGTGAAGATACATGAATTAATAAATTGAAGAGTGTATTTCTTACTTTGTTTCGTATAGACGTTTAACGATGTATCAATACATTATCAATGCCACAAAACAACTCGTTAACTAACTTTTGGCGGTGGCTTTGGTTTATAGCTTATCAAGTTTACGTATAGCATATATATGAGAAATGAAAACAAAGAATAATAATTTGATTCAATACAAGTTGTCCTACTAGTTTCAGCTTAAGCTTACAGTCCAGCGTCACCTTGTTTACGTGTTTAGATTCAGATTAAGATGAAATCTGGATCAGGCAGCATTGATTTACCTGAAGAAAGGAAAGAAATGTTAAGTCGTGTTTTTTGCTGTCATATGGAAATACAGTTAGTACTGTCACCAATAACCACGCTGCCGTAAGGAAACTTTTCGAAGTTCCACTTTTCGAAATTCCTACTGAGCTGGCAGGACGACCCGATCGGGAATAGAACATAAAAGGAAAGCTAAATAAAATAATTTCTCACACTACTATATACAAAACAGATAACCATGGCTCAGGCTGTAATTTCTTCTCATTTTTTTTTTTCATTTTGCATCCGTTATTCCCAACTTACAGGAGTAGTACGGTGCCCTGCAGAACTTTGCTCCTTTGTGTCAAATATACACCCAGACTTTGACCGTAGCACAGGAAATCCCAGTCTGGAATCTAACAAAAGCGGTAAAGGTATTTTCAGCATGAAGGAGGGCAAATGATCTCATACCAGAAGTTTAATGCGGTGGAGTACCTTAGCTTATAAAGGTTAACTTCCGTATCAGAAGTTTTTCTTTTTGCTGGGATTCACGTTTCATCTGGACAAAAAAGTTAACTGTTTCAAATGGTACTCTCTTCGACCTACTGCCTTTCATCGAATCTCTGAAATCATTTCCTACAATCGCCTTCTCATTTGAAACAAATTACCCTCTGGTAGGAAACAAAGGATAATCATGTCAATACTCATGTCACATTAAGTGAACACGTAAGAAACTGTGAGATTTCAGACTCGTTTATTATAAATTTACTGAGCGAGGTGAAGCAGTGGTTAGCAGACTGGTTTCGCATTCGGAAGGACGAAGGTTCAAATCCGTGTCCAGCCATCCTCAATTGGGTTTTCTATGGTTCCCTTATATCGCTTCAGGTAAACGCCAGGATGGTTCGTTTAACAAAGGGCACAACCGATTTTCTTTCTCATCCTTCCCCAATGATAATTCTATAATGACCTCGTTGTAGACGGGCCGTTAAACAGTAATCTCTACCTCCTCTTCCTATTCCGACTGTCTTTGAATCACATTGCATTGGTACTATTAAATGCAAGTTTTCCACGCTCTTTCTGACTACGACACTAGAATTAACCTGTCGAGTTTTAAAGGTATTGGTTGTGTTTCTAAAAATTGATAAAGAAGAGATTTAATAATCGACATGGTATTCCTCGTCTGCATTTCATGCAGTGACATACGGACGGCAGCCAACATCTTCAAAAATGAAGAATTTGATAACTAAGTTCCTAGTGAAGTATGTGAATTAAGAGTACTGTTATATCATTTCAGAGTAAGATAACAGCATGTGGAAGGAGAACACGTTCCACAGTACTTCAGTAAGGTATAACCGAACTGCCAACAAGCAAGCTGGTACAAGCAGTCTCCGAGTCTACGTCAGGTTACTTCAGCTAACTGCAATATATCCTAATCGGCGATAATGTATTTATGTTAACTGCTCTGTCTGTAACATCTAAAACGTAAAATGCAAATATAAGTAGAATCTTCAACAATACCGAGTATCAATAACTTTCTAAAAATCAACAATGGGAAAGAGCTGTGGTTGTTGTACCGCGGATTGAACAAGCCGGAAATCACACCTGTATCTTTTAGCGTAAATTAAGAACTATGTAATGCATAATCCTTAGACTGACAAAGGGAATACGAAGTATTTGAAACTCGATAAGCGGATACTTGTATCTACATTCGTTCTGTAAGGATCGTGAAGTTTACTTAATGGCTTTATTACATCAAACAGTTTTCTCCTACTTAGTGTTTCTTGTTTGTTAATTCAGGTAGTGTTATAGGCCCTTTGCTACACCGACCTACATACGGAGAAACGATCACGACAATAAAATAAGGGAAATCAGAGATCGTACGGAAAGATATAGATGTTCGTTCTTTCCACGTGCTATACGAGACTGGACTAATAGACAGTTATGAAGGTGTTTCTATGAACCATCTGCCAGGTACTTTAACGTGATTTATTCAATATACATGCAGGTGTAGATGTAGATGTAGCTATGTAGCAATTCTTTAGAAATTTAAGTGTGTATTCATTACTTTCACAAACTCAGGGTAAAAGCAAAACCATTGGCAGCAGCGACAGTTAGCCTATTTGTTTTTCTCTGAACGAGAAGAGAAACAATGAAATACATAAAAATTTGTTGTGGAATTAATGCAGTGAAATTTTTAAGTGTCTCACGAGTATCTCCGAAAATTGTTGTGGTAGCGGACGGTTTTTTTGAATAACTAGTTTCCAGCTGCCGGAGTTGCTCTGGTTATCGTTTGGGTTGGGATTTGCTTCTCTCGGTTAAACTGTCCTTAATTTTGCCACTGTTGCTGACTGTGTTTGTTGTATTGACCCAACCTCTGATTAAAGTTTGAATGGCTTTGATCGTGCTAGAAGCTATCTTTATTGGAATGATTACATTGCTGATTGCATACATGTCTGTTACCGTTGTACTGTTTGTCATTAAGCTTATTAGCGTTACCATACTGGTTTTTGTTTTGATCAAAACGCTGGTCTTCTTGTTATATGGGTGGTGTTGTCGGTTGTGTCTGAAATTTTTGTTGTTGTATAGCCTACTGTATCACTATGATCACGAGAACACACGTTGTCATAATTTTAAAATTATCTGCTGCTTCCAGAATGAGATTTTCACTCTGCGCTGATATGAAACTTCCTGGCAGATTAAAACTGTGTGCCCGACAGAGACTCGAACTCGGGACCTTTGCCTTTCGCGGGCAAGCGCTCTACCATCTGAGCTACCGAAGCACGACTGACGCCCGGTCCTCACAGCTTTACTTCTGCCAGTACCTCGTCTCCTACCTTCCAAACTTTACAGAAGCTCTTCTGCGAACCTTGCAGAACTAGCACTCCTGAAAGAAAGGATATTGCGGAGACATGGCTTAGCCACAGCCTGGGGGATGTTTCCAGAATGAGATTTTCACTCTGCAGCGGAGTGGGCGCTGATATGAAACTTCCTGGCAGATTAAAACTGTGTGCCCGACCGAGACTCGAACTCGGGACCTTTGCCTTTCGCGGGCAAGCGCTCTACCATCTGAGCTACCGAAGCACGACTCACGCCCGGTCCTCACAGCTTTACTTCTGCCAGTACCTCGTCTCCTACCTTCCAAACTTTTACTTTCTGATCAATGAAGGTAGGTTGAGTGGGCTGTAACGGTGTCTGATTATACAGTGTCTTGAACGTACTGTAGGGCAGGAAAAATGAGATTCTTTGAAGTTTTGCAACATGATTATGCCATGTTTAATACGGTCTTTTTCTGGTGACCAGTCCGTGCGAGAAAAGCATCCTAACAATCTTGTCCAGAAAGGTGAGGCAGATGGTGTCGATCTTCCAGCAGCTATGAATTCAGCGTCAGTGAAGATGTAGCAGTCCGTCGGATATAACCCAATTCCTCTGAACTGTTTATTGCCATGTCAGCTGCTTGAGACGAAAGCAGGATTTGAGTGCCTACTAGACACAAGCTTTATTTTAATAACAGTGTAGCTTACCGCTGTTGCTATCGACCCTTATATCGACCCTTGTATCGTACAGGCTTTTGTTTGTTTTGGTTAGCGTAGCTGAATGTCATTTGGACCGTTAGTGAGAGAGCACTTCCAATCCCTGCTGCTAATAAGGCGAGTACACCGTTCGTTTGCTGTATATTTTTTCGAGTTTCAAACGGGAGCGACTGCAGTAATGGACAGGAACTGTGATTGGTGTGTACAGATGCGAGGTGAGTTGGCGATCCTTTGCTCACAGCTCCAGGCTGCATTGGTTTCCAGCACACAGCTAGAGGCTGCTGCCAAGGCGCGTCACTGCCGGACGCAGGGATGTGAGAGACGGAGTACGGCCCACTTGTCCCATGTTCGCTCCACTACTGTGGCCACCCCGGGTACTGCCTGCACTGAGGTTGACCTCTGACCCGTAGTCGAGTGGGAGATCTTTCCAAAGTCTGGCAGGCAGTGAAAAAGTTCCCTATGGCCCGATTGTACGGCGTCCCTGCTTCGTTTGGCGAACAGGTTTGGGGTGTTATCTGTGGCCAACGATGTCTCTGAACCAGAAGCATTCGTCCACCCTGTTCCAGAGGAGGCTTCTCGGCCCGCAAGGTCTGGGCTTTCACAGAGGGTGGGTTTGCTGATAGTTCGGAACTCCAACGTTAGGTGCGTAATGGGGCCCCGCAGGAACATGGCTGCCAAGGAGGGGAAGGAAGCCAGTGTGCACTCCGTGTGCATACCGGTTGGAGTCATTCCAGATGTGGATTCTGGTACAGCCAACTGCAGGTGGTTGTTCATGTCGGTACCAATGACGTATGTCGCTTTGGATCAGAGGATATTCTCTCTGGTTTTGTACGGCTGGCGGAAATGGTAAAGACTGCCAGTCTTGCTTGTGAGATTAAGGCGGAGCTCACCATCTGCAGCATCGTTGATAGAACCGACTGTGGTCTTTTGGTGCACAGCCGAATGGAGAGTCTGAATCTCAGAGGCTCAGGCGTTTCTGATACCGTGTAGGCTGCAGACTCCTTGACTTGTGCCATTGGGTGGTAGGTTTCCGGGTTCAGCTAAATAGGAGTCCACTACACACAGGAAGCGACTACGCGGGAAGCGGGGGCTGTGTGGAAGGGACTGGGCTGTTTTTTGGGTTGGTGGGCCTCAGGGAACCACAGAAAGGGGGCAGGTAAACACAGTAAGTTAGTTGTAGAAAGATCGGTATTGTAAATTGCCGTAGCTGTGATGGGAAAGAACCAGAGCTCCAAGCCCTAATAGAAAGCACTGAAGCTCAAATGGTTATAGGCACAGAAAGCTGGCTAAACCCGGAAATAAGTTCAGCGGAATTTATTTCTAACGATCTAACAGTGTTCAGAAAGGATGGCTAAATACAATTGGTGGTGGAGTATTTATTGCTGTCAGAAGTAGTTTGCCTTGTAGTGAAATTGAAGTAGATAGGTCCTGCGAAGTGGTGTCGGTAGAGGGTATACTTGACAAGCGGACTAAACTATTAATTGGGTCGTTTTACCTCCACCCCACCCCCTTCCCGACTCAGAAAACATAGTTGCTGAACAGTTCAAAGAAGACTTGAGTCTCATTGCAAATAGGTACCCCACTCATACTATTATAGTCGGTGGTGACTTTAATCTACACTCGATATGCTGGAAAAGCTACGTTTAAAACCGGCGGCAGGCATAAAACGTCATCGGAAATAGTACTGAATGCTTTCTCAGAAAATTAGTTTGAACAATTAGTTCATGAGCCCACTCGAAGCGTATATCGTTGTGAAAGCATACTTGACCTCACAGCAACAAATAATTCAAAAATGTTTCAAATGGCTCTGAGCACTATGGGACTTAACATCTGAAGTAATCAGACCCTTAGAACTTAGAACTACAAGAACGTAAACCCAACTAACCTAAGGACATCACACACATCCATGTCCGAGGCAGGATTCGAACCTGGGACCTTAGCAGTCGCGCGGTTCCGAAGTGAAGCGCCTAGAACCGCTCGGCCACCACGGCTGGCCAACAAATAATCCTGGATAAATATTGAGTATCGTGATGAATACAGGGATTAGCGACCACAAGACAGTAGCTGCTAGGCTGAATACCGTAACTCCTACAACCATCAAGAAGAAACGCAAAATATATCTATTTAAAAAAACTTATACAAATGCTCTGAACGCCTTTTAAAGAGACAGTCTGCACTCCTTCCGATCTAATCATGTAAGTGTAGAAAAGTTGTGGAATGATTTCAAGGAGGTAGTATCGACAGCAGTTGAGAGACATATACCACATACATTAATAAGAGGTGGTGCCGATCCGCCATGGTTCACAAAACGGGTCAGATCGCTGTAGTACAAGCAGCGAAAACAGCATGCCAAATTTAAAAGAACTCAAAATCTCCAGGAATGGCAAAGTTTTGCAGAAGTTCGAAATATTCCACAACGAAACTCTGTCTCGAAATCTAGCAGATAACCCTCAGGGATTCTGGTCATACATAAAACACACCTGTGGCAAGACGCAATCAAGATCTTCACAGCGCGATAACAACAGTGATGTAATGAAGTACTGAGACAGTACCACTAAAGCAGAATTATTAAACACGATTTTCCGAAACTCCTTCACCAAAGAAGACGAAATAAATTTTCCTGAATTCCAATGATGAACAACTGCCAAGATGAGAAACATGTAAATAGATATCCTCGGTGTCGGAAAGCAACTTAAAATTAACTTCGTGCCTCTGGAATATCGCCTCAGTTGTGCGACTAGATTCCTGGTTTCCTGTCAGAAAGGTCACAGTTCTTAGTAACAGACGGAAAGTCATCGAGTAAAACAGAAAGAATATCCGGCGTTCCACAAGGAGGTGTTATAGGCCGTCTATTGTTCCTGATCTATATTAACGACATGGAAGACAATCTCGGTAGCCATCTTAGATTGTTTGCAGATGACGCTGTCATTTACCGTCTTAAAAAGTTATCAGATGACCAAAACGAATTGCAAAATGATTTAGATAAAATGGCTCTGAGCACTATGGGACTTAACATCTATCGCCATCAGTCCCCTAGAACTTAGAACTACTTAAACCTAACTAACCTTATGACAGCACACTACACCCAGCCATCACGAGGCAGAGAAAATCCCTGACCCCGCCGGGAATCGAACCCGGGAACCCGGGCGCGGGAAGCGAGAACGCTACCGCAGATTTAGATAAGATATCTGTATGGTGGGAAAAGTGACAATTGACCCTGAATAAAGAAAAGTGTGAAGTTATTCACATGAGTACTAAAAGAAACCCGCTAAATTTCGATTACGCGTTAATTCACACAAATCTGAAGGCTGTAAATTCAACTAAATACTTAGGGATTACAATTACAAATACCCTACATTGCAACGATCACATAGATGATGTTGCGGGTAGAGACAACCAAAGACTGCGATTCAGTGGCAGGATGCCTTAGAATCTGCAACAGGTCTGCTAAAGAGACTGCTTACACCACACTTGTCCGCCATATTCTGGAGTATTGTTGTGCGGTGTGGGATCCGCGTTAGACAGAATTGACGGATGACATCGAAAAAGTACAAAGAAAGGCAGCTCGTTTTGTATTATCGCGAAGTAGGGGAGATAGTGCCACAGACATGATACGTGAATTGGAGTGGCAATCATTGAAACAAAGGCATTTTCGTTGAGACGGGATCTTCTCATAAAATTTCAATCACCAGTTTTCTCCGCCGATTGCAAAAACATTCTGTTCGCACCCACCTACACAGGGAGAAATGATCATCAGGATAAAATAACAGAAATAAGGGCTTGCACAAAAAAATTTAAGTGTTCGTTTTTCCCGTGCGCCGTTGGAGAGGGGAACGGTAGAGAGACAGCTTGAAGGTGGTTCATTGAACCCTCTGCCTGGCACTTTATTTTGAACAGCAGAGTAATCACGTAGATGTAGATGTAGATATTTACGCCCAACCCTTACGGTATCAACGTATTTTTATAACACTCAGCACCAATGGAGTAGGGGAGGGAGGGATACCTTGCGCCAACAGAAAATTTTTTTAAATTCAAATTTATAAAATTTTTATTGACCGTTATTAACAAAATATTGTACAAAGAGCTACTGTTCTGTAATAAAGATCCACAAACTGTAAATTACTTTTAGCGTTTTCTAGAAAATCGAAATTATCACTCTACACTTTTTGCAACATTTAAGTTTATTTAGTCTTATTTTCCCTAGTAGTATCCCTTTACATTGCTAGTGATATTCATTATAGAGTAGTTGAAGAACATTGCATTAAATTCAATAAATATTGCAGATGTTTTAGGTTAAATACAACACTTTATATTACATAGTTTCTGGATTCACTTATTCATCAATTTCTGGAATATATAACCGTTTTCTTGCTGTGTTTACTACAGGTGTATCACTTGCAGTTATTACAGATCATTGTTGTTTTGTTCACTTTTTTGTACTTCACAGCTGTCGAGTAGATTTCACCACCATGTTATAGTTCTGAATGGAGATTTCAATTTGCCGGATATAGACTGGGAGACTCGTCGTTCATAACGGGTGGCAAGGACAAAGAATCCAGTGATTTTTTTTAAGTGCTTCATCTGAAACCTACCATGAGCAGTTAAGCAGAGAACAGACTCGTGGCGATAACATATTAGACCTTCTGGTAACAAACAGACCCCAACTATTTGAAACAGTTAACGCAGAACAGGGAATCAGCGATCATAAAGCGGTTACTGATCGATGGTTTCAGCCGTAAACAGAAATATTAAAAAAGGTAGGAAGATTTTCTGTTTAGAAAAAGTGACAAAAAGCAGATTTCAGAGTACCTGACGGCTCAACACAAAAGTTTTGTCTCAAGTACAGATAGTGTTGAGGATCAGTGGACAAAGTTCGAAACCATCGTACAATATGCGTTAGATGAGTATGTGCCAAGCAAGATCGTGAGAGATGGAAAAGAGCCACCGTGGTACAACAACCGAGTTAGAAAACTGCTGCGGAACCAAAGGGAACTTCACAGCAAACATAAACATAGCCAAAGCCTTGCAGACAAACAAAAGTCACGCGAAGCGAAATGTAGTGTGACGAGGGCTATGCGAGAGGCGTTCAATGAATTCTAAAGTAAAGTTCTATGTACTGACCTGGCAGAAAATCCTAAGAAATTTGGGTCTTATGTCAAAGCGGTCGGTGGATCAAAACAAAATGTCCAGACACTCTGTGACCAAAATGGTACTGAAACAGAAGATGACAGACTAAAGGCCGAAATACTAAACGTCTTTTTCCAAAGTTGTTTCACAGAGGACGACTGCACTGTAGTTCCATCTCTAGATTGTCGCACAGATGACAAAATGGTTTTTTTTTTTTTATCTACTGACTGGTTTGATGCGGCCCGCCACGAATTCTTTTCCTGTGCTAACCTCTTCATCTCAGAGTAGCACTTGCAACCTACGTCCTCAATTATTTGCTTGACGCATTCCAATCTCTGTCTTCCTCTACAGTTTTTGCCCTCTACAGCTCCCTCTAGTACCATGGAAGTCATTCCCTCATGTCTTAGCAGATGACCTATCATCCTGTCCCTTCTCCTTATCAGTGTTTTCCACTTATTCCTTTCCTCTCCGATTCTGCGTAGAACCTCCTCATTCCTTACCTTATCAGTCCACCTAATTTTCAACATTCGTCTATAGCACCACATCCCAAATGCTTCGATTCTCTTCTGTTCCGGTTTTCCCACAGTCCATGTTTCACTACCATACAATGCTGTACTCCAGACGTACATCCTCAGAAATTTATTCCTTAAATTAAGGCCGGTATTTGATTTTAGTAGACTTCTCTTGGCCAGAAATGCCTTTTTTGCCATAGCGAGTCTGCTTTTGATGTCCTACTTGCTCCGTCCGTCATCGGTTATTTTACTGCCTAGGTAGCAGAATTCCTTAACTTCATTGACTTCGTGACCATCAATCCTGATGTTAAGCTTCTCGCTGTTCTCATTTGTACTATTTCTCATTACCTTCGTCTTTCTCCGATTTACTCTCAAATCATACTGTGTACTCATTAGACTGTTCATTCCGTTCGGCAGATCATTTAATTCTTCTTCACTTTGACTCACGGTAGCAATGTCATCAGCGAATCGTATCATTGATATACTTTCACCTTGGAATTTAAAGTCCTCTCCTGTACCTTTCTTTTATTTCCATCATTGCTTCCTCGATGTACAGTTTGAAGAGTAGGGGCGAAAGGCTACAGCCTTGTCTTACACCCTTCTTAATACGAGCACTTCGTTCTTGATCGTCCACTCTTATTATTCGCTCTTGGTTGTTGTACATATTGCATATGACCCGTCTCTCCCTATAGCTTACCCCTACTTTTTTCAGAATCTCAAACAGCTTGCACCATTTCATATTGTCGAACGCTTTTTCCAGGTCGACAAATCCTATGAAAGTGTCTTGATTTTTCTTTAGCCTTGCTTCCATTATTAACCGTAACGTCAGAATTGCCTCTCTCGTCCCATTACTTTTCCTAAAGCCAAACTGATCGTCATCTAGCGCATTCTCAATTTTCTTTTCCGTTCTTCTGTATATTATTCTTGTAAGCAGCTTCAATGTATGAGCTGTTAAGCTGATTGTGCGATAATTCTCGCACTTGTCAGCTCTTTGCCGTCTTCGGAGTTGTGTGGATGATGCTCTTCCGAAAGTCAAATGGTATATCGCCAGACTCATATATTCTACACACCAACGTGAATAGTCGTTTTGTTGCCACTTCCCCCATGGTTTTAGAAATTCTGATGGAATGTTATCTATCCCTTCTGCCTTATTTGACCGTAAGTCCACCAAAGCTTTTTTAAATTCCGATTCTAATCCTGGATCCCCTATCTATTCTAAATCGACTCCTGCTTCTTCTTCTATCACATCAGTCAAATCTTAACCCTCATTGAGGCTTTCAATGTTTTCTTTCCATCTATCTGCTCGCTCCTCTGGATTTAACAGTGGAATTCCCGTTGCACTCTTAATGTTACCACCGTTGCTTTTAATGTCACCAAAGGTTGTTTTTACTTTCCCGTATGCTGAGTCTGTCCTTCCGACAATCATATCTTTTTCGATATCTTCACATATTTCCTGCAGCCATTTCGTCTTAGCTTCCCTGCACTTCCTATTTATTTCATTCCTCAGCGACTTGTATTTCTGTATTCCTGATTTACCCGGAACATGTTTGTACTTCCTCCTTTCATCAATCTACTGAAGTATTTCTTCTGTTACCCATGATTTCTTCGCAGCTACCTTCTTTGTACCTATGTTTTCCTTCCCAACTTCTGTGATGGCCCTTTTTAGAGATGTCCGTTCCTTTTCAACTGTACTGCCTACTGCGCTATTCCTTATTGCTGTATCTATAGCGTTAGAGAACTTCAAATGTTCCTCGTCATTCCTTAGTACCTCCGTATCCCACTTCTTTGCGTATTGATTCTTCCTGACTAATGTCTGGAACTTCAGCCTACTCTTCATCACTACTATAATGTGATCTGAGTCTATATCTGCTCCTGGGTACGCCTTACAATCCAGTATCGGATTTCGGAATCTCTGTCTGACCATGATGTAATCTAATTGAAATCTTCCCGTATCTCCCGGCCTTTTCCAAGTATACCTTCTCCTCTTGTGATTCTTGAACAGGGTATTCGCTATTACTAGCTGAAACGTGTTACAGAACTCAATTAGTCTTTCTCCGCTTTCATTTCTTGTCCCCAGCCCATTTTCTCCTGTAATCTTTTCTTCTACTCCTTCCCCTACAACTGCATTCCAGTCGCCCATGACTATTAGATTTTCGTCCCCCTTTACATACTGCATTACCCTTTCAATATCCTCATACACTTTCTCTATCTGTTCATCTTCAGCTTGCGACGTCGGCATGTATACCTGAACTACCGTTGTCGGTGTTGTTCTGCTGTCGATTCTGATTAGAACAACCCGGTCACTGAACTGTTCACATTAACACACCCTCTGCCCTACCTTTCTATTCATAACGAATCCTACACCTGTTATAGCATTTTCTGCTGCTGTTGATATTACCCGATACTCATCTGACAAGGAATCCTGGTCTTCCTTCCACTTCACTTCACTGACCCCTACTATATCTAGATTGAGCCTTTGCATTTCCCTTTTCAGATTTTCTGGTTTCCCTACCACGTTCAAGCTTCGGACATTCCACGCCCCGACTCGTAGAACGTTATCCTTTCGTAGATAATTCAATCTTTTTCTCATGGTAACCTCCCCCTTGGCAGTCCCCTCCCGGAGATGCGAATGAGGGACTATTCCGGAATCTTTTGCCAACGGAGAGATCATCATGACACTTCTTCAAATACAGGCCACATGTCCTGTGGATACACGTTACGTGTCTTTAATGCAGTGGTTTCCATTGCCTTCTGCATCCTCATGTCGTTGATCATTGCTGATTCTTCCGCCCTTAGGGGCAATTCCCCACCCCTAGGACAAGAGAGTGCCCTGAACCTTTATCCGCTCCTCCGCCCTCTTTGTCAAGGCCGTTGGCAGGATGAGGCTGACTTCTTATGCCGGAAGTCTTCGGCCGCCAATGCTGATTCTTTATCAAAATTTAGAAAGCGGCGGGGATCGAACCCGGGACCTAAGACGTTTTGTTTATGGATCAAAGACGCTACCCCTACACCACCATCAGAATAATATGCTGCTCGTAATTCATTCATTTTATAAAATACATCTCTACTTAGCAAATGTGTCAGGTTCCCTGGGCTCATTTCGCGTTTCCCTGTCATTAAATCTTAGAATTTTACTAAGCTGACGGAATGTAGTTACACTAATAGTAGCAGTATAAACAAATATTCCTGAAGTGTTGGTCTACAAATTGGGAATAGCTGATTTACTATCGCCCTCCTTCCCCTTAATAATAAGTAACGCTATATATAACATGAATTCAAATCTGTCTGTCTTGGGTGAATTCTATCTCAATGCGTCTTTATCGGTATGCTTTACTATGATGATAACAATTGCTGCTGAAAAAAAATCTTTTCAAACGATTCTTTTACTGTCACTACTTGACTTTCATTTCCTACGCTTTCTCGCTCTTTGACTACGTTTCGTGCTACGTTCCTTGTGTTATGAGGAGGTTCGGACGTAAAAACCACTCCAGTGGTTGTAATATACTTCTCATTGACCTCAACATCTGCGTCATCATCCGCTGCAGGCGCCAGGAGTTTGTCTTCAGAGTTTTTTTGTACACCATCACTGCCCGGTTCCTCGTGCACAATATATTCCTCTTCAGTTTCAATCACCGCTTCATCTCTGTCACCAAATTCAGTTTTAGAATCTGAAGATTCTTCTAAATTATCTGATACTTCTCCCTCAGTAAGAGAGCGATGGTGTATTTTCAATCACAGTTGTCTGTAACGCTGGACAAAACCGCACTAATGAGAAGGGACGAGAAAGAATCAGAAATCCAAGGAAAACGAATCATTGCTGAGATCATTGTTGCTACCCCCACAGGGAAATTCAATGAGCAGAGGGTCTACATTGCTGAAATATTACAGTTTATGGAGTAAACATTCGTTGTCATGTCACATCTGCTATCAAGGAGGTAGACTTCATATATTTCCTTTTCTTTACGTCTATGGTCACAAACATTTTGTCAACAGATTACCCGGTTTCGATTTATAGTGGCCGTCCTCAGATCTGGAGCAAAATATGGGAAAACATAAATACAGTAGCACATTTTCTACGGCTTAAAACAATTAAATAGACCATAAAGAAAAGTAGTACTGGCGTAAATATACATTTGTGCGCTATACGTATGCAGTAAAACCTTTAATCTGTTGACAAAAAGTCTGTGACCATAGACGTAAAATAAAGGTAATTTATTCTCGTATAGTAGGGTCACTGTTTTATTTTCGCCAATGTCGCTGCTTGCGGAGGTAGACTTCATGTCAACCGCCATTGGGCTTAAATTAGCAGATTAAGTTCAGCCTGATATAATTATATAATCATAAATTCTGGCAAAGGAAACAATAAGAAACAGTATTCTTAGCAGAATTTTAAAGAATGAAATATCAGTCTAAATTACAGTATTTACAAAAGACGGGCAGAGAGCTACCCCCACCCCCCGTCACTTTGGTACTGCAACATCGCTACAATCGCTTCTAACCTAAACGTGTGTGTAACTGCCGGCCGCGGTTCTAGGCGCTCAGTCCGGAACTGCGGGACTGCTACGGTAGCAGGTTCGAATCCTGCCTCGGGCATGGATGTGTGTGATGTCCTTAGGTTAGTTAGGTTTAAGTAGATCTGAGTTCTAGGGGACTGATGACCACAGATGTTAAGTCCCATAGTGCTCAGAGCCATTTGAACCATTTCTGTGTGTAACTAACTTCGTGAGTAAAAATCAGCTTAGGTTCTGTTTTCCGGATTCACTAAGAACTTGTTTAAAACTAACTATAAGGACATGAAACGAAAATTATTTCACCTAGCTGCGAAACTTTTAAGGTCCAAAACAAACACGAGATCGCACAATAACTGACGCTAGGACCACAGCGCCTGATGCGATATTTGCTCACTGCAGTCGCCGTTAACGGTCCTGGTCGCCAGACGGTGGTACTTTCCGTACACTCTGAAGAGTGATGCCCGTATTTACTTGCACCTGTGCCCATTTTTACACCTTTTCCTCTTCTCTTCGTACAGAGTAGAAATCCCTGACTCCATCACTCAGACAAAATTTTCAGCGTCTCCATTGTTTAAAACGACACTTTTAAGAGTTCCACAACATTGTTTTTATTTCGTGTTCGTTTTCGTTACATTAATCAATTAATCCAATATAGACTCTAACATGCGATTTCACTTCCTAGAAGATTTCTAGCTACCACAACAGATGGCATTTTTCGTGATGTACGCTGGCACCACGTGGCGTTGACGGTCACAGCGACCGTGCGTACAATCGAAGGAGTGCTACAAGATGACAGCGGAAGAAACGTTTTGACGTACCGTGTCACATAGTTCTATCTTATTAAACATGGGAGTACAGAAATATGGCGGTGGACGGCCTCTGCGAAGACTGAGGGAAAGCACTGAATTTAAAACGTGGAGAGGTATTCTCCCTTCTCCCAAGATTCGTGTTTGTGGAGAAACGGCACAGCACGAACAAGGTCCCGCCGTTCTAATGAAAGCACGGCTCCTCCCAGAACCGCGTCACGTACTGAAATATTCCACTGTGCCCCAGCGCCAAAATTGCTCAGCCCGGAGCAATTTTCACGCGTATATCAGACCGCGGCTACTGCCTCCCAGTTTTGTCCAAGTGGGTCACGTCCGGCGGTAAACCTTAACGCCGCCACCGCAGTTGCGGCTCGTATCGCCAGCAACATCGGCAGACAGTGTTACAGCTGTATGAAATACCACCTATGCGGTTACCAGGCCAGTAAGGACGATATCGCTAGAGACGATGTATTTCGATACCATCGGTATTTCGCTAACATGATCTTCACAATTATTGGCTCACTTTACGGCTCAAACATGCTATACCGTCCTTTATTCGAGCAGAATATTCTATGCTCAACAAACGATATACGGAAAATGTTTCATTTGTCTGATACGGCCTGCAGAGTAACTCTCAGGCTCTTACCATATAATCTTATAATCCGAACGTTAAAGAAAAGAAAGTAAGAAATTATGACATATTTACGATCAGATTATTTCAACTAATGTAGGCAACTTTAGTGAACTAATTTAAAAACGACGAATGAACATGAATAGAAAAAGAGACACGCAAAAATACTGCAATTAGAACAAACGGTGATCAGTGCTTTTGATCTTCTGACACGGGCGCTACCCTCATATCCTTGGGAAATATTGAGAAAGAATCCCTGAAGTGTCGACTCCTTTTTATTTATTTATTTAGCTATGCATTTATTTTACCTGGGAAGATTAGGGCCTTCAGGCCCTCTCTTACACCTAACCAGGCATACTCAGATTCAACAAATTTCAGTTTCTACAGAACATTAAGGACATATAACATGTTATACAGTATTAATGTTACAGAAAAAATAGAGATTATAAAAGTAGTACAATGATAATTATAACAATCAAAAAAATAATTATAACAATCAAGAATAATAATAATAGTAATGACTATGTATATGAAAGTAAACATATATTTTTCTTTTATGAATGTCAGTCCTATTGCTAGTTGGGAATTTTCGCGTTATATTCCTGCAGCTTGTGAGTTATTCTCATCAAGCAGAGACATAAGACGATAGAATGGGGTGAAAGAGATGTAGAAGAGGTAGATAGGTTAGAGGAAGAGAAATAGAATGTTAAAATTCGAAGCTATGATGGAGAGGAGAAAGAAAAAGATGAGAGGGGCATAACAATGGTGGCTATACCGTCCCTAATATGTAAGTCTTGAGTTCCCTCTTGAATGTTAAGTGGTTCTGGATAAGACGCAGAACACAGGGGAGCGCGTTCCATAGTCGTATGGCTGAGATGGAGAATGACACGGAGAAAGATTTTGTGTTATGTAAAGGTACAGCCAAGATGCTAGACGTATCCGATCTGGTATTGCGGTTGTGGAGTGATGATAGGTGTTTAATGTGAGAAGATAAGTATTGGGGGCACCAGTGGCTAAGAAATCGATGAAGTAAGCACATCGTGTGGAGATCGCGTGCCTTATGTGGGCGTATCCAACCTAGCTGGGAGTATGAAGGACTGATATGATCATACAACCGTATATTGCATGTTTTTTGTTCTTAATAATTATGACTGCTTTGATGCAGTTCGCCATGATTTTCTCTCCTGCGATTCCTCTTCATATTACACTAGCACTTGCACCCTACCTACTCAATTATTTGGTGGCTGCGTTCTGATTCCACTTTTTTCTACAGTTCCTTGTAGTACTATGGAGGTTATCCTACGGTGTCTAGCAACACGACTTAAGACTCTGTCGCTTCTTCTCTTCAATCTTTTCCTTACGTTTCTATCTTCACTGATTATGCCCAGAACCTAGCCGTTCCTTGTTCTACAGTCCACCTCACATTCAACATTCTTTTATGGCACCATATTTTAAATGTCTCCTGTCCCTTTTTTCCCGTTTTCCCACAATCCATGTTTCACTGCCATACAATTCTGTACTCCAAACGTACGTTCTGAGATATTTCTTCCTCAATTTAAGGTATATGTTTGATACCAGTACACTTTTCATGGCCAGGAATGCCCTCTTCCCTGTGATAGTGTGCTTTATATGTTCCCCTTGCATCTTCCCTCATGGATAATTTTGCTTTCCAGGTAGCACAACTCCGTAAAACCGTTTACTTTGTGATCATCAATTTATTATGAAGTTTCTCATCATTTTTACCCCTGCCACTTTTTACCACTTCCTTCTTTTCCAATTTTGCTCTCGATCCATATCCTGTACTCAGACCATCCCACTCAACAGATCCCGTATTTATTCTTCATTTCCACTGCGGATTTCGTTGACATCAGCGGATCGTATCACTGACATCCTTCCACAGTGAATTTTAATCACACAGTTGAAGCTTTCCTTTACTTTTGCCATTGATTGTTCGATGAATAGAACATCTACAATGTTACATTAGAGAGAACGATCATAGTTGTCAAAAAAGAAGCGAAGCTGAGTTGGCTTTTACCAAGTGTGAGACTGAAAGCAACGAGTTGGTTATCAGCCCGTCCAAAAGGTTAGTATCAATTACATGGCGGTGCTCAGCAGAGCACTGTTGTGTAGTACCTGTTGAAGTCATACGCAGTTAGTTTGGCCTACTCAAAACTATGATAAAATCTCATATAAATACGACTCTGTTACAGTGGGACAGTACTGCCATTACGAGACTAAACGGATAAGACGAAAAGATGCTTCCGGAGTACTAAGACAAGTTAGTAGGAATTTAGACAAAACCGTAAGCGAAGAATTTTTTTTCGAAGTTACGGAACGCGTCGTATGCTTACGTTACATGCACGCGAGTGAGATGTTAGTAGTTAGGAGGTCTTTGTCTTCAGAACCGAAGGAATCAGGACAGAAAAGCGACGAAATAAGATGGCTGTAATTACATCAGATAGGTCATAAGAATACAGCTTATCTTTAGTGCCTGGTTGTTTGGAAGGGAGAAGACTTCGGAAAGATTCAGAGAGGTTTCATTTAGGATCAATTCGTTAGAAGGTGTTTTCTGCAGCATAGAGCTTCCACGAATTAACCACTCGCGTGGAAAGTTTGTATTCAAGATGCACGTGTTTCTTGATTGCGTAGCTAGACTGTTTATCAGTGAATGAAAAGGAGCGAAGTACAGGATGGACAAAGTAAAACTAACCCGGAAATTAATTATAAGTGTTACGTTGAAGTGATTCTTGCAAATAAACAGGAGGATTGTCCATCACAGACAATGCTGGAAACCACGGTTCAGATGCACCCTTTGGCTGCTGTCACATGTCTGAGCATGGTCTCTGAGCGAAGTGGAAAAAGAAGTTTTTGATCCCCGGTATCTCATTTCTTCACATGAGGCCTGGTTCAGCCTGTCAGAATATGTTAACTCACAGGAGTGCAACATTATACATTAGAAAATCCCCATCACTATCTTGAACAGGCGTTGCATAATCTGAAGTCTGATGTTTGGTGTGCAGTGTCCGGTATCTGTACACGATTCTTTCATGAAACTAATACTAACTGATATGTCCAGGAATTGTTGAATCCATATGTGGATCAACAGAAGATGAATGACTATTTGGGTATCTTCAACAAGATGGAGCAACAGTACACGGCGTCTTGACAACTTTGTCACGAGTGCGTGGGCGTTCGGTGGGGGCAGCACGGGCAGCAGAGGCTGGTCAGCCTCCTGCTCACTTCTTTCGGCTAATGTCTGTAATGTTTTATTGGATGTTTGCCCCCCGTACTTACTCCTCTGACACCTTGTATGGTGGTATGTAACAGAAACATTTAACGAGCGATGTTCAGTAGCACTGCCTCAGCGTACACTTAAGTTTTCTGCATTAATTTCTAGCTACGGGAACATTCAAAGACCTTGGTGCATGACACATCAAAAGACAAATTGAGCGTCCCGCTCACGGTACCAGATCTGAAGGCAGCCGGGCGTGCTTTGCTGGATTTCATTACTGTATGAGAAGGAGTGAAGGATATTTAACTAACAATGAAAAGTAACCGGACTGACTAATTCCCGTAATCCGTGCACGTTAAAGTGCCGCTTCCAGGATTCGGAGGTGTGCCACCTTGTGGAATAACGATAAGTTTCGGTGTATCGGCCAAACTCCATCCAGATGAATACCGGGCTGATACTAAAATCCCGCATCAGTTACACAGCTGGAAAAATGTAGATATCTTTCCCCTACTTTCATATGAATAATACTACCCGCAAACGGTTGGGATAAACATATTCTGCCGGTGGGGTAACGAGTTGACGACAGGAGTGCACCCGGCCACCCCTTAAACTAACAGCGCCAAATCCGTCCACAGCCGTGTCTAACCTGCGAAAATGCGGGACAAAGGCACTGGAAAAAGAAGAGGATTGAGCAACTCATGTCGTGGCAACAGACAGCCCTCTGCCACAGAAAATAATGGCCCACGTCATAACAAGTATTTGTTTCCAGACATACATAGACGAATAATTTTCAGTTACAGCTCACAAGTTAGGGAAAGTTTAAACGAGAGGCCCAAAGATATGCAGAGGTGTTGAAAGTGAAAGAGCTAGGTGAAGTTTCGAATATCTCGAGTTTAAAGGGGGTCTCAATTACTGAACTATTATGGATGGATCTATTTCACATTATATACACCGAAGCGCCAACGAAAGCCTTCCGCTAATTGCTGCTGATTACAATGCTGGGCCTTCAAAAAGTGTCAGCCTGCGAACCATTCAACGAAATATCAACGATTTGGGCTTTCGGAGCCGAAGGCCCACTAGTCTGACCTTGATGACAGCACGACACAAAGCTTTACACCTGGGCTGTACTCGTCAGCACCGACATTGGACTGTTGATGACTGGAAACATATTGCCTGGCCGGACGAGTCTTGTTTCATATTGTACCGAGCGGATGGACGTGTACAGATGTGGAGACAACCTCATGTATCCATGAACCCTGCATGTCAGCAGGGGACTGTTCATGCTGGTGGAGGCTCTGTAATGGTGTGGGGCATGTGCAGTTGGAGTGATATTGGACATATCTAGACACGACTCTGACAGGTAACATGTACGTAAGTACCCTGTCTGACAACCTACATCCATTCATGTCCACCGTGCATTCCGATGGACTTGGGCAGTTCCAGCAGGATAATACGACAACTCACACGTCCAGAATTGCTACAGAGTGATTCCAGGAACACCCTTCCCAGATTGAACAGTTCCCCTGGCCATAAAACGTCCGAGACATGAAAGTTATTGAGCATATCTGGGATGACTTGCAACTTGCTGTTCAGAAGAGATCTCCACCGCCATATACTCTTAATGATTTATGGACAACCCTGCAGGATTCATGGTGTCCAGCACTTATTCAGCCATTAGTCGAGTCCGTGCCACATCGTGTTGCGACGCTTCCGCAGGCTCGCTGGGGCCCTACAGGATATTAGGCAAGTGTACCAGTATCTTTGGCTCTTCATTGACCGAGGCACACAGGGCCAACACCCGGCATCATCGTGTGGGGAGCGATCTCCTACACTGGCCGTACACCACTGGTGATCGTCGAGGGGACACTGAATAGTACACGGTACATCCAAACCGTCATCGAACCCATCGTTCTACCATTCCTAGACTGGCAATTGAACTTGCTGTTCCAACAGGACAATGCACGTGCTCTAGATGGTGTAAGTCAACCACCCTGGCCAGCAAGATCTCCGGATCTGTCCCCCATTGAGCATGTTTGGGACTGGAAGAACCGTCGTCTCACGCGGTCTGCACGTCCAGCACGAACGCTTGTCCAACTGAGGCGCCAGGTGGAAATGGCATGGCAAGCCGTTCGACAGGACTACATCCAGCATCTCTACGATCGTCTCCATGGGAGAATAGCAGCCTGCATTGCTGCGAAAGGTGGATATACACTGTACTAGTGCCGACATTGTGCATGCTCTGTTGCCTGTGTCTATGTGCCTGTGGTTCTGTCAGTGTGATCATGTGATGTATCTGACCCCAGGAATGTGTCAATAAAGTTTCCCCTTCCTGGGACAATGAATTCACGGTGTTCTTATTTCAATTTCCAGGAGTGTATTTCCATTGGTGACAGGACAGTGTGCTGAACAAATCATACCAGAATTTACGTCATTTTCAGACTATTATTTATAGCTATTGCGAGTAGTATATTTTTGGGTTAGGTGGTATCTCCAAGCACAAATGTTAAGAACTAGTTAGTGACGTTTCTTTCCCTTAGTTAGGTACGCAGTTGGTGGAGCGTGGATGCATGGACCGCGATCGTAGAGATGCTGGATGTAGTCCTGTGGAACGGGTTGCCATGCCATTTCCACCTGGCGCCTCAGTTGGACCAGCGTTCGTGCTGGACGTGCAGACCGCGTGAGACGACGCTTCATCCAGTCCCAAACTTGCTCAATGGGGGACAGATCCGGAGATCTTGCTGGCCAGGGTAGTTGACTTACACCTTCTAGAGCACGTTGGGTGGCACGGGATACATGCGGACGTGCAGAGCACCCGCAGAGCACCCGCGAGCACGCAGAAGTGCCACAACATGACGTGGCATGGTCTGGAGTAATGTCTGAAGTACTGCTCGAGGGAATTACACCATAAATCATGCAGCGCTCTCCATAAATCCGTAAGAGAACGAGGGAGTGGAGGTCTCTTCTGAACAGCACGTTGCAAGCCATCGCAGATATGTTCAATAATGTTCATGTCTGGGGAGTTTGGTGGCCAGCGGAAGTGTTTAAACACAGAAGGCTGTTCTTGGAGCACTCTGTAACAATTTGTAAAGTGTGGGGTGTCGCTTTGTCCATCTGGAATTGCCCAAGTCAGTCGCAATGCACAATGGACGTGAATGGATGCAAGTGATCAGACGGTATGCTTACGTACGTGTCAACTGTCAGAGTCGTATCTAAACGTATCAGGGATCCCATAGCGCTGCAAAGGCACACACCCCACACCATTACAAACTCTGCACCAACTTGGTCCCCTGCTGACGTGCATGGTCCAGGGATTCAAGAGGTTACCTCAATACTGGTATGTGTCCATCCACTCGATACAACTTTGGCCAGGCAACATGTTTCGAGTCATCCGCAATCGAATGTCGGTGTTTATGAGCCCTGGTGAAGCGTTAAACTCTGTATCGTGCATTCATCAAGGGTACACGAGGAGGCCATCGGCTCCGAAAGACCATATCGATGATGGTTCGTTGAATGGTTCACACGGTGATACTTGTTGATGGCCCAACATTGACATCCGCTGGAATCTGGGGAAGTGTTGCACTACTGTCACGTTGAAGGATTCTCTTCAGACGTCGTCTGTCCAGTTCTTGCACGATCGTTTCTCTGCTGCTGCAATGTCGGAGATTTGATGTTTCACCGGATTCCTAATATTCACGGTATACACATGAAATGGTCGAACAGGGTAATCCCTACTTCGTCGCTACCTAGGAGATGCTGTGTCCCATCACTCGTGCACCGACTGTAACACCAAGTTCAAATTTACTTAAATCTTGATAACCTACCGTAGTGGCAGCAGTAATTGATCTAACAATTGCATCTGACACTTGTTGTCTTTTACAGGCTTTGCTGACGCAGCGTTTTATTTTACCTGTTTACCTATTTCTGTATTGGAATACGCATGCCATCCGGCCGCTGTGGACGAGCGGTTCTAGGCGCTTCAGTCCGGAACCGCACTGCTGCTACGGTGCAGGTTCGAATCCTGCCTCGGGCATGGATGTGTGTGATGTATTTAGTTTAGTTAGGTTTAAGTAGTCCTAAGTTGTAGCGGACTGATGACCTTAGCAGTTAAGTCCCATAGTGCTCAGAGCCATTTGAACCATTTGAACCAGTTTCTTTAGCGCTTCTAATTCTTTAGTTTGTTAGAAACTGTAAGACTTAGGTCCTCTTATATGCAGATAACATCTCGTTCGATTGTTCTAACGTCTCACACAGTCCGGAGTGGATCCTGCATAACGAACTCAGTTATTTGGAAAACGGAAGAGCACTGACCTAAATAGTGTGACAAAACTTACTTTCGAGTATCCACGAGGTAGTAAAGCGAAGCTCTGTATGTTGATTGCCATTTTCAGTCCTTCTTTCTAACACGTGTGTACCAGAGGGTTGCAAATGTTCTTCTCAATTGGTATTGTGAATGTTGAATGGGACTGAAGAAGTTAAAACATCATTAAGTTATTGTTTGACAATAAAATAGTTCACAAGTAATTTGACAGAGAGATATATAGTTACAGTGAGTATGACGTGATTATTAGCATGTGCCTGCTGTGGGACATCACTTTTGAATGAAAATGTCATGGACGATTATATCACTACGAGAGTACTATACTGTATTACGAACCCTAGTATGACATATGAGTTATCGCCTTGTTTCGATGAACTCTTTCTGTTTTTCCTCTGTCGCATTATCTTGAATCTGCGTATATGAAAGTAATCTCCAATTTTCATTAACATACTTTCTTACGCAGTAAGTTAGTTGAGATGCTATGTCGAGAAAGACACACAGCTTCCCGTCTGAACACAGAAGCTTCTAAAAATGAGCGTTTATGCTGAAAATTCCAACAAACGTAAAATCCGTTCTTTAACACCGTTGTTAGCGGCGAAAAATCTCAAGCCGTTCGTACTGATCACGAATTTAGCGCATTATACAGATCAAATGTAATACGTAAATCTGTGGGTCAGTGGAATCGTTTTCGCATGACTGGAAAGACGAATATTCTTCGTGATCAGAAAAGCTGTTGTCTGTTGACAATCAACAACGAACTGGTAGAAGGAGCTATCTAAAATGTTTCTTGAAATCTGATGTTTCACGATACTTCTACTGTCAAGGTTTTGCATTACATCACCACTAAACTATCGGAGTCTTGCAATCTAGGTTACATAATATTCAGGTGGCAGAATTTATGGACAGACATGTGAATAACGCTTAAATCAGAGTGAGGATTATATAGAGAAATAATATACAGACGTAGTGTTAAGATTTTCATTGATAAATGTGTTTCACATACTACGCTATGTTATTTATTACCTAATGGAAGCCACTTTCGCGACAGATGCTTGTCATCGAAATTTAACAATTGTGTGTACCGTACGGTCACACAAGGTGTTTCAGGATGACTATAAAATATTTTACGAGGTGGTGTTACGCTGTAGTTCGAATAAAATATTGCATGTAACATATGTGCAATTTTTACTGGTTACAGAGATACAGCTGGCTAAAGGTCTAAGTTTTTATTTCGCCTGTTAGCATTCCAGTTGCTAAATACTTATTGATAGATGGTCATTCATGTTCTAATGTTAAGGTTTTGAAGGTATGACTGAATTTATATATTATAATTTTTCATATGAGTTTGTGTTTTTTTGGTCACATCTATTCTATCGTTTGAGTATGTCGCACGTACTTACAATGCTGGACAAGTAAGATTGCTTCATGGTCAAAGACATTCCGAAATGCGATTAAGGGGTGGCAAGGAGCAGATATAGATTCATGTCACAGTTCAGTAATAATGAAGAGTATAATGAAGTTTAAAGAGTATTCAATAAGAATCAACGCGTAAAGAATTGGAACGCACTAACATTAAGGTACGAAGAAATAAGCCTCACATTATCGGAGGGTATCGATACTGTTATAATAACTCAGTAGGCACTTCAGTCGAAGAGAAATGGACATCTCTAAAAAGGATAACCACTGAAGGTGGAAAGAAAAACGTAGCCACAAGGAAGGTAACTGTAAAGTAACCGTGGTTAACAAAAGAAATGCTTCAGCCAATCGACGAAAGAAGAAAGTACAAAAATAGTGAGGGAAAATTAGAAATACAAAAATTCAAGCCACTTAGAAATAAAATAGTAGGAAGTTGCAAGAAAGCTAAAGCGAAATGGCTGCACAAAAAATGTAGGAAAGACTGACTGAATAATCCGAAAAAGAAAAGCAACCTTAGGTGGAATTAACAGCACGGGTGGAAACACCATGAGTGGAACGGGATCTCCAGTGATACACGCGGAGGAGAGAGAGCAAGTCGGTGGAGAAACAGGAGCTGACAGGGAAGACATAGGGGATACAGTATTAGAATCAGAATTTAAAAGAGGTCTGGATGACTTAAGATCAAATAAGACAGACGGTGTAGACCACTTTCGAATACAATTTATATTCACTGATTCATTATTTAAAGGAGGCTTCGAAAAAAGGCGGAAGGGGTAGATAGTATTCCATGACTATGCAGGTTAGTATAGAATGTATGAGCCTGGCGATATACCATCAGACCTCCGAAAAAACATCATCCAGACAATAGCGAAGATTTCAAGAGCCAGGAGGTGTGAGAACTATCGCACAATCAGCTTAACAGCTCATGCATCCAATATGTGACGAAAACAATATACAGATGAATGAAAAATAGAATTAAGGATGTGTTGGATGACGATTTGTTTGGCGTTGGGAAAGGGAAAGGCACCAGAGAGGCAATTCTGACGTTGAGTTTGATAATGGAATCGAGACTAAAGAAAAATCAAGAGACGTTAATTTAATATGTCGTCCTAGAAAAAGGGTTCGACGGTGTAAAATGGTGCAAGAACATCGAAATTCTGAGGAAAGAAGATGTAAGCTATAGGGGAACACTGGTGATGTAGAATATGTATAAGAACCAAGAGGGAACAATAAGACTGGAAAATTAAGAAGGAAATGCTTGCACCAACACAGCGCTGTAGTTGTTCGCTCGTACTGTTCAGTCTGTAAACGAAGAAGCAAGAATGGAAATAAAAGAAAAGTTTAAGTGTGGGATTAAAATTCAGCGTGAAAAGAAGGTAACGATAAGATTCACTGATGACATTGCTATTCGGAGTCAAAGCGAAGAGGAACTGCAGGATATGTTTAATATAATAAACACGCAAATAATTGCAGAGTAGGGACTGAGAGTAAGCCGAAGAAAGCCGAAGTAATGAGAACTGCGAGAAACTTAACGTCAGAATTGGGGATCATGAAGTAGGTGAAGCCTTGGAATTCTGCTAGTTAGGCAACAAAGTAACCCATGACGGACGGAGCTAGCAGGACATAAAAAGCAGACTAGCACTGACAAAAAGAGCATTCCCCACCAAGATACGTCTGCCTGTATCAGACATAGAACTTAACTGGAGGAACGCATTTCTCACAACAGACATTTGTAGCACAACATGCCAACGTAGACAGTGGGAAGAGAAGATAATCGAAGCATTTCAGACGTGGTGATACAGTAGAACGTTGAAAATTTGGTGTGTTGATAAGGCAAAGAATGAGGAGGTTCTCCTCAGACTCAACGTGGAAAACAGTGACACGGAAAAGGGCATGATGAAAGGAGATGTTTTAAGGCTTCTGGGAACACTCTCTATGGTACCGGGAGAAGCTGTGGAGGGTAAAAATTGTAGAGGAAGACAGAGAGTGGAATATATCCCACAACTGTGGACGAAGGGTGCAAGTGCTCCTCTGAGATGAAGAGAGTAGCGCATGACAAGAATTCGTGGCCGCCGTATACTACGAATGAGAAGACTGATGACTATAAAAAACTATTAAAAATGTTTGGGTGTATGTCTTCCAGTGTGACAGGTGTCCAACACATTCTACTCGTCTGATGTCACGTCGTTTAAATCTCTCGATTCCTGGAGGAGAATGTGGTGTCACCGCCAGACACCACACTTGCTAGGTGGTAGCCTTTAAATCGGCCGCGGTCCGTTAGTATACGTCGGACCCGCGTGTCGCCACTATCAGTGATTGCAGACCGAGCGCCGCCACACGGCAGGTTTAGAGGGACTTCCTAGCACTCGCCCCAGTTGTACAGCCGACTTTGCTAGCGATGGTTTACTGACAAAATACGCTCTCATTTGCCGAGACGATAGTTAGCATAGCCTCCAGCTACGTCATTTGCTACGACCTAGCAAGGCGCCATTACCAGCTACTATTGATGCTGTAAAACATGTACCGTCAAGAGCGATGTTCACCAATTATGGATTAAAGTTAAGTATTCCAGCAGCTACGTACGTTTTTTGCTATTATAATTACCTTGTCCTGTTCCAGACCTCACGCCAGCCTGCGTGAGCTTAAACGCGTGCCGTTCGGCTTCCTCCTAGTGGGTTGGCTGTCTTGCCAATCCACAACAGAGAAGGGGCGCAATTAGTTGATCAAGAAATCACCACCGCAGTCGAAACATTACATTTAGGAAATCAAGCATGACTCATTACTTAAACTTTGAAACGGAAACGACAATTGATTAAAAAAAGCCGGTATCAAGTACAGTACCAGCAGGCGAAAGAAGTTGTCTCTCTTTACTCTTCTGTATCTCTGTAGTGAATAAAAACTGGACACATGTTACAAGGAATGCTTAGCTGGAGTTAGTTCACCTCGTAAAATATTTACAATTATTCCAGAAAAATCCTGTATAATCCGAAGCACCTGCTAACTCCTCTCGAAAACGCAAAAGGCTAAGCCTCCCTCCTCCTCCAGTCCAGGTACAAGCGGCCTTGTCAGTCCCACCACAATTCGCTGTGTGTGGAGTCCTGGTGCACGAGCTGCCACCCCGGAGGTCAATATCCGCTCGCTGCGCCGCGCGGATCCCAGCGCGGGTTAATTGCTAGGTAGCGCCCGCCCGCCCCTCAACTAATTTCCCCTTTATCGCGGACGGGCATTTGCGGTTGCTTGCAAGCGGCCCGGAGCCGCTCTTCCTGCCTCTAATGCCGGAAGGATCTCTCGGACTCCACTAATGGTTTCCGTCGGAATCGCGCCAGCTCTCGGCGGATCTGCCTAGCCTCTCGCCTTTACCAGCTATAAAGATGACAACTGATGGTCCAGCCCGCGTATTCGGTAGCTGTCTCTTCGACCCATGCATTGCATGCCACCCATCATTAAAACTATTTACGTACTGCCTGCCTAGTTCAGTATTTACCCAAGTCTCGTACGTCATTTAAAGTGTAGACGCTGTAGCGTTGTCAACTGTGTATTTACTTAACAAACGGAGGAAACAAGGTACACTGCCTGTCACTATATCACTATTTGCAGATAAAATACTCTCACTTGCCATTCTTCTGTCCACTGACCCTGACGATGATAGACCTTATTTCCGACTACAGCTATTTCAATTGCGAAGATAAATAGCGCTATGAATAGCACAGGGGGCGAGGGTGGGGGACTACAGTCCAGTAACGGCAAATTTCAAACAAATCATAGTATCGACCGTTTAAAATACGATCCAGTGCAGTCGGAACGAAGTCAACCCACAGTTCTGAATTACATGTCACGCGCCTGACTTGTTGCAGGGCAAGAAATACGAGGGAAATCTTTAAGAAAATAATGGTAACTCTACCAAACCCCAGAGAGTGGGATTTAGAGGATTTAGATGAACTCTTGAAAATGAATGTCACGAAGGAAAGTGGTTACCCATGATGAGTTATGGGCACTGCGAGGGTACAGCTGAGCCTTCGACATGTCCCTTTGAATATAAGAATGATCCGTACCGAGTGGACTGACCAACAATCAGATTTATCCCTATGGACTCATGTGCATGTAATGGAAAAGCGCAATGGATTACTAATAGGACAGGGATGGCTCAAGCAAACTTGAGACATGGATATTTTATCACATAACAGATAACAGAGTGTTCATCGAACTATGAGATTAAGCAGTGGTCCACAATAGTCCTTGTTTATTATAAAATTCCCTGCTGAAGTTCACGATTAAGAAGTTATTACAAGATCTGTTGGATCACAAATAATGCAGAGTACATTGAAATTAACTTTTGATTACTTGGGGGTGTACTAATCTAACACTTGAATATCTCGACAAAGATTAGATGAGTTAAGTGAGCAGGAAAGGCCGTAATCTACGCTTGAATTGTGGGAAGGTAAATCTGCGGTCTTCGGGCACTGATTGAACAAAGACGCGAGAAGAATGGAAAACTACATGTGTAACTAACATTTCTGGCTGACATTGCTGACTGAGTCATAAGTTGTAAGTAGGCTGTTTAGATTTTTATATTGTTAATGCCACGTAGCGCTCTGTATGAAAATCACTGGCTGCGCTGTGTGCAGTATGTGGCTAGTTTGCATTGTTGTCTGCCATTGTAGTGTTGGGCAGCGGCAGCTGGATGTGAACAGCGCGCAGCGTTGCGCAGTTGGAGGTGAGCCGCCAGCAGTGGTGGATGTGGAGAGAGAGATGGCGGAGTTTTGTAATTTGTCATAAACTGCTATATATATACTATGACTATTAAGGTAAATACATTGTTTGTTCTCTATTAATATCTTTCATTTGCTAACTATCCCTATCAGTAGTTAGTGCCTTCCGTAGTTTGAATCTTTTATTTAGCTGGCAGTAGTGGCGCTCGCTGTATTGCAGTAGTTCGAGTAATGAAGATTTTTGTGAGGTAAGTGATTTCTGAAAGGTATAGTTTAATGTTACTCAGGGCCATTCTTTTACAGGGATCTTTGATAGTCAGATTGCGTTGCGCTAAAAACATCGTGTGTCAGTTTAAGCACAGTCGTGTATAAATTGTTCTAAGGGGACGTTTCATATGTCGACCCTTAGCCGTGGATACCTCACTGGAATGTTCTGATTTTTTCTTGTAGTTTGTGTATTTAGTGTAGCTTTTGTTTATTGCTAGCGCGTAATTATAGAGAGAATTTCCTTGGTAGTTGTGGTTTTTCATTGTTGCACAGTAAAACAGTTGTGGCATGCATGTAGATTTGCACCAAGTATTTCGCAGCTGCACTTGCAATTAACTAGATATTATTTTCAGTTCTATGTTAATGTGTGCTCTTATTTTTGCTCTTCAAATTGTGTCTTTTTGTGTTATCGTGTGTAATATTATGACAATAATGGCGTGTGAAAAACGTAACACTAGGCTCCAAAGTAAACTGAGAAATGACAGTGAAGACGAAAGCGGTGTGTTAACGCCACCGAGTAATGAATTAACTAATGTTCAAAGTAGATTTGGTAATTGTACATAGGGAAATGGAGCGGGCTGCAAACAATGGTGTAGACAGTAAAACAATTAGTGGACAGGGAAGCATTATCGATCGATCGGTCGGCAACAACTTGCCCCAGGAATCCGAAATGACAGGACGCAATCTTGCAAATACTGTAGATTCAGGTTTTGCGTCCTCACCCTTTTCTCAAGTAAGTCAAGACACATTTTCTGCTCGTCAAAATGTGAATGTTGCCGGTGCAAATTCACTGCCGAAAAGCACTGAGGAACATGTTTCAGACACCAGTGCATTGTTATTACAGTTAATGCAACAAATGGGACAAAAGCTTCAAAAGTTTGACACAATGGAACAAAATCAGAGACAAACACAGCAACAGTTAGACACAATGGAACAAAATCAGAGACAAACACAGCAAAAGCTTCAAAAGTTAGACACAATGGAACAAAAGCTTCAAAAGTTAGACTCAGTGGAACATACGCTTGAACAAACACGTGAAGATTTAACTACTGAGTTACACAAAATCGAATCGAAATGTCAAAAAGTCTGTAATGACGTAAAAACACAAATTTGTGAGCATTTCCAACCTATTTTTTCGCGTCATGAAAATGCATTACAGAATCACGAAGCAGCCATAAAAGAACTGCAAACTATTGTTCATGAAAATCATGAGACCTTACAAGCTAAAATGTACTCAGTTTCATCTACCGATTCGGTTACGCAACTTGCAAAAACTCAAGAAAACTTAAAGGATACAGTAGATACTCTGAAAATTGGTTCAGAAAGACACACTGAGGAAATGTGTTCACTATCGGAGAAAGTAGCCGAACTTTCGGATCAGGTCACTAACTTATCTACGAAGGTAAATGATAATCTGAATTATACAAAACTGGTAGTCTTTAATGACACAGAAGAGTGCGAACAAATTAGGAAACTAAAAAAACAAAATCTGAATCAAATCAATACACAGTACAAAAGAGAAATCCGGGAAGTACAAGATCAGCTGACACAGGTAATACAAGAATTATGTATTTCAGAGGACACTTGCGCCCCAATACAGGAAGAGGGACATAGTAATACGGAACAGCCACAAAATAATAACACAGGGCAGTTCGGAAGTTATGAAAGAAATTGGCAATGTGCACCGAATTTTGAGATGGAACGGCCGATACGACGTAACAATGACCGACATGCTACTCGCCGACACGATGATTTTGACTATAAGCTGTTCATTACTACACGTAAATTCAAAACGTTTAAGAATTCTGCCAACGACATTCATCCACAAGCGTGGCTCCATCAATTCTCTCATTGTTTTCCTCCCAACTGGTCATTGGAGCACAGGTTAGAATTTATGTGTGGCTACTTGGAGAATGAACCAGCTGTAAGAATGCGATCGGTCATTCACGATTGTCACAGTGAAGGAGAATTTTACCATGCGTTCCTCTCAGCATATTGGTCACAAGCTACACAAGACCGAGTAAAACATAGCATCATGATGATGAAACACTTTGAACAATCTGAATTTTCCAGTCTTGTCAAATATTTTGAAGACATGTTGCACAAGAATCAGTACCTGTCAAACCCATACAGCCCCTCAGAACTCATCCGCATTTGCTTAATCAAATTACCTGAACATTTACGACATATTATTTTGGCAGGGCGTTGCAAAGACGACATTGAATCTTTTCAGGGACTCTTACAAGAATTAGAAATTAACACAGACAGTTGCGGGATGCGAAAACAGGAACACAACAACTACAGGTCACATCCGTCGCAATTCCGTGATGAAAGAAATAATAACTGGACACGACAAGGCTATTCTCATAACGTAAATCGTGACCAAAACAGACACCACCCGTATGACAACCATTGGCAGAGTAGTAATAATTACAGGGAAAGATCACCTCTCTGAGGTAATGACTATCACAGAGATAATCAGAGAAACAGACAATATGGGAACCAAAATAATTATTATCAAGGGAGACAGAATAACTTTATACGCAATGGTCCAGTGCGCGGTTACGACTCAGGGAGAAATTTTCCACTACGTGACCGACAAGAAAGAAACTATGGAATGTACCGACATGACGACAGATGATATGATCGTAACGACAGACCTGAACTGCATCAGAACTGGCGGGGTTTAAACAGAGCAGAGCACTCTCGACAATGTGAATTTGTTTAAGTTAGGTCTCCAAATCCCAGTAACGGTGCGCGCCAACAAAGAAACAGACAATGACTCGCACCGCAGGCAGCCACCTGCACCCGCTGGCTCAGGGAAAAATAACATTGACGCCAACCTTGAGCAAAATTCCAGTATTCTTTACGGACGAATACCGCATGATAATTGCATTCTGCGTACTAGGAAGAGTTAAGGTTTACACCACATTTCACATGTAAAACCATTTATTGACAGATAATCTGCTTTTTAACTTTGTCTTTGCCATAAAACGTTTCGCTTCACACTTCTAGTATGCATTGTCACACTTAGAAACTGTTATCATGCAACTATGTTTTGAAGTTAACTATCCAGTCTAGAACCTAGGGTACATATTTAGACAGTAATTACCACTGCATTGTGATAGTGAACAGAGGACACAGTGTTACTGTGTGTGTACATTCTTGCTTGTTAGTTGCACGATCGCGTAACGACTATGAGGCTCACATACTTGGAACATATACCAGCACTGCTAATGAGATTTTCATGCATCATTTTAGTTTGCTTGAGAGTGGATTCTGGATTTGAAGTACTTTCTGTGAGATACCAGATGAGACAGTAGTTAGTTTATGAGACAGATACACGATTTTATCACGACACTACTAATGAGTGACAATTTACAATGTTGCTTTTGCGGTGTATCTGTTTTATATCTGCACAGTTTTTCTGTATTATTCTGGAAAGTAAAACATGTTTTAGTAGTAACTTTTGTGGTATAGCTACAATGAGACAGCCGTTTCCGTAGCACAACAATACGTTACAGCACAGTAATTTCTTCATCACAACAATAAGCGTATAACTAAGATATCTATACGCAAAGCATTTCACTTTTGTTTATCATGGGGTAAATACATTGACTTCTGCAGAACTTAGCTTTCGGAGGAAAATAACTACGACACTTCCACAGAGATTATCTTACAACAAGATGCACATTTAGCGCTAGAGGACACGCATTTCAGTGATTAATTTTGTACTTAAAACATTTATTTTTAAAGATTTTTGAATAACAAAGAAAGTTTTCCATGATACATTTCATTCCATTGCTGTAATCTGTAACACCTGAGGGTATAATTGCATTAATCCTCAGGGGAGTACACGCTTACTTTGTGTACCATGTGTTTGGCAAGCACAAGGAACCCTAGCTAATATGGTATTTGCTTATACAACTTTACACATCGGTACCATATTTCTCTAAAACATAAATTACACAGCTATCTGATCATTTAACTGAGAGATAAACATGTTTTTTACTACGTCAGTGACAGATATTTACGTGATTACACCGTTGGATAACTTCACATTTACGAAATTGTATTTTGTCTGTGCTTTGTGAACTGTTCATATTTCTTCAGACCCATTGTGATACTATGAGAGCTTTGAATGATGTATTTGGTATGAGATCATGATTTTTAAAGTACATTTGAGGCAGATGACACTATTGAAATGAGCAGAGAATATTTTTTATGGTGTGAAATTATTGCAGAAAGCTACGACTTTTTTGAGATTTGACTGAGGTGTTATGATGTTATTTTTACGACGACGATGTGTATTATGCTGTTGAGGTATGTTTATGTCAATAAGATGATGCTACCATGTATGAGGAATGTGATTACGTGTTTATATGTATATGAATAATGAATAGAAGTTAGGGACTCTTGACTTGTGAAAAAGGATGTTGGAAACCAAGAATTGTACTTTAAGAGTTATGAAATGTGTGTAAATGCGCGAATGTATCACAATGCCGGGGAAAACTATTGCACAGTGTTATATTCAATAGCATTTTGTTTCTACAGATTTGTAACGCAAATTCTTGACCTGTGAAATATTTTTATATGAGACTGACACTGTAGCGGAAACTGCTGTTGTAAATATTTCCGTAAGAAAGTTAAGTGACCACCTGCACATAACGCGTCGTGGGCACCCAGCTGCGCGACAAACGCCTGGAGAACAAGCCATTAGTGCCTTTCAGAGACAGAGGTGGAGAAAAAAAAAAGAGACCATTAACCTCGCTATTGACATTCCTTTGTAGGAAGCATCGCAAATATTACACGCTCATTACTTGAAAACATATGATTACTCGTACTTTGTGCTAATTACTGAAAGGCTTATGAATTGATGGGAAATATTCGTACATCTGCACACCTGATTATGACAAGTGTCTTTCTACGAGAGTTGAGAGCTACTGACTTACGAAATGCCACATAGCTATTGAATGATGTTTTTATGCTTTGGTTTGCGTAATTGCTTATTTCATTTGATACCTGTTTTCCAGCTGTGTTGCAGCATTAGTTTTATAAAATAAACTTAGATGCATTTGCTAATGTGAACACTTTCTGTCAACAGATCTATTAAATAATAATTTTGTAATCCACATTCTTTCAAAAAGGAGCACTTGGAAAGGAAAGAACAATAAGAAGGGACTAGTAACAGTAACTGGACACATAATTTTCTTTTCAAGTACATGGTAATATTTTTTTTACAATAGGTTGTTGTGGTGCACCACTTTAATTACATAGACATTAAGATGTGAATATACATTTCCCTTATCTGCATTGTTGTTTTTACTGTAATATTTTTTCTGCTTGAGCTATGTCATGTTTAGGTATAAGTTTCTGCTGTTTGCCAGGCATAGTGTTATTGAATTTGACTTTGTATTATTCTGTTAAGCCAGTTTTACTAATGATTTATTTTTATTATTTGCTGCACATTGCCTTAGATTAGTTGTAATATTACAATTGCTTTGCTAATTTCTTAATGCTGCTTGCTTCGCAAATCTGCGTTTTTTTTCATTGCTGTTTATATTAATTGTTTTATGTGATGCTGCATTGCCTCGTCTCTTGGTATATATATCTGAGCTCAGTAGATTTAAGTTAGCTTAAGAGGGGTAGACTATTTAAGAAACTAACTATGATGACTTGGAAGAAATGTATTGATAAGCTATATGAAAATGGTTTGGGCAAAAAAAAAGGATACTGTACAGTGGAGAAAAACTATTTTTGACAGAGGATGTGGACAGAATATAGAAAGCTGGCTTAAATAGGACTTTTTGGGAATAATGATGAACGAAGGGAGATCTCCATGCAAAATACTGCAGTAAAACAAACCCTGTCCTTTCCTTTTGTGTCATCCCTCTATATGTTTGTGTACCCTTGTGTATTTATGTTCTTCCTGTCTTTATATGTGTATCTGATAAGATTTATGTTGTAGAATTTTTTCTTCTTCTAGTACTTAGCTACATGAACTATGATGAGGAATACTGTAATCCTCAAATATTATTATTATTATTATTAAGCATTACAATCCATGAAGGCTTTTTGCTGCAGAATGGACAATGTTGAACCACTTTGCTCTGTCTTTACAAGTAATTTGCCACTGTCTGTCATGTCCTAGTTTTCTGAGATCGTCTTGAATATTGTCCAAGTATCTCATGCGTGGGCGTCCAAGAGGTCGTCTTCCGGTGGGAATCTCTTCAGTCACTTTCTTGATGGTCCTGTTTGGTGGTGCTCTGATGACATGCCCTATCCATTTCAGTCTTTTGGCTTTAATTTTGGCCACTATATCGGAGTCTTTATATAATTTGTAAATTTCATTGTTATTTAGCAATCTCCATTCATCACTGATCCTATCTCTTATGGGTCCAAATATTTTTCTCAAAATTTTTCGTTCAAATACTCTTAATCTGTTTTCCTCTTTTTTTGTGAGAGTCCAGGTTTCAGATCCATAGGTGAGTACTGGTATAATCAATGATTTGTATACTTGTAGTTTGGTGTTCCTAGATATTAACTTGCTTTTGAAAACTGTCAAGAGACTATAGTAGCATTTGTTAGCCTTCTGAATTCGTGATTCTATTTCAATTTTTATGGAGTTGTCAGAGGTTACTATTGTACCAAGGTAATTAAATTCATTTGTCTTTGTGAAAGCTGTGTTATTAATTTGCAGTACATTATTATTTGATGGATAGCGGGATAAGATAAAGTACATTGTTTTGTCTGTATTCAGCTGGAGGCCTGTGCCATTTGTGGCTTTAATTAATTGTGCTGTAAGAAGCTTCAAATCATTCTCACTGTCAGATAATAATGCAATGTCATCAGCGTATGCTACAATGTTAATTTTGCTTTCCAGTTGTGCTCCAATTTGTAGTAGCTTTACTTTTTGGATTATTCTATTGATTACTATGTTAAAGAGAACTGGTGAGAGTGAATCCCCTTGTTTGACTCCAGTTTTAACCTCAAAGTCTTCAGAAAGTTTGCCAGCTACTTTTATTTTGTATTTTGAGTTTAAAGTGCAAGCTTTTATTAAATTTATCAATTTGTTAGGGATGCCAATCTGCCTCATGCACTTCCATAAATATTCCCTGTTGATACTGTCAAAAGCTTTTTTAAAATCAATGAAAAGCATATGTACATTTTGATTGAATTCATATTTCTTTTCACCCAACATCCTTAGGACATATATATTGTCAATAGTCGATCTGTTAGGTCTAAATCCACATTGGGCATCATCTAGGGAGTCTTCAACGTAAGGGCTTATCCTTGCTAACAGTATATTTGTCAGAATTTTATATGTTGTGTTTAGTAACGCAATTCCTCTGTAGTTTGAACAATTTGTTGGGTCCCCCTTCTTGTATATAGGGCACACAACTACTTCTTTCCAATCATGTGGGACCTGTTCCTGCAAATATAATTTGCATTAATAATATGTTATTTACTTTGTAAAGATGTTTAGACATTATTTATTCTGTTCTGTTTTAATGCTCATCATGTGTAAAGTTGATGTTTCAAAAGTTATTCTGATCTTTTATGTATGTACTTATGTCATAATTCCTGTAACATTGATGTATATGTTAGTTCTATTCTTTTGTAAAGCTCATATTACCACAAATGTTATCTGTATTATTATGTTTTTAATGATGTATTTTGTACCTTTGTAATTGTATTCTCATGTTATAATATTGTAATTGACACCAGTTCATCAAAATAAGTAACTTGTAAGCATTCATTTCACTGCACATATTTCTGTTGGTCATAGTAATACACAATATGTGAGAAGTTGGGACTGTTAGCGTTTGCACGTGTGTTACTAATTCAGCAAGGGACTGGATAACAGCATTGCTGGTTCTAAGGACAATTTCAAAAACTTTGTGTGTGCACAAGTGGTGGTTTATGGACTTGCTATCTTCTCTGCAAGACTCTTCGATGGTGATTGTGCACCTGCACAGTCGCAGCAGATGGCTGCTGGCCATCTCTACAAGGACTGCAGTGGGTCTGCATCTTTGATGACCCACCAATACCATTATTTCTACAAGGACTACAGTGGGTCTACACCTTTGCTGACTCACCATTACCGTAATCTCTACCAGGACTGCAGTGGGTCTGCTCTGTGATGACCTACCTACCAATATTCATCAGAACTTCGAATGACTCTGCTGTGGGTTTGCTCCATTGTGGCCCATTACCTGTCAGCATGTCAAGAGTCAGCACTGTCTTTCCGTTGGAAGGACACCACTACTTCTTCCAGACTGCATGGAAATCCACTACTTCTGTGTGCAATTTTTTTTTACAAATGAGACTTTGTGAAAAAAACTGTAATTACTATTATGATGAATGATCAGGACTGTCTTTATGGACTGTGAGAAAATTTTAGCTTTTGACCAACATTGTATCAATAAGAGTGTGCATTGGATATCTGTTAGTGTAATTATAAAAAAAATTTATCAAATCATTATCGGACACTGGCCAAAAAATTTGTAAAATTTTTTGTGTGGAGCATGGGGGCTATGTAAGTAGGCTGTTTAGATTTTTATATTGGTAATGCCACGTAGCGCTCTGTATGAAAATCACTGGCTGTGCTGTGTGCAGTATGTGGCTAGTTTGCATTGTTGTCTGCCATTGTAGTGTTGGGCAGCGGCAGCTGGATGTGAACAGCGCGTAGCGTTGCGCAGTTGGAGGTGAGCCGCCAGCAGTGGTGGATGTGGGGAGAGAGATGGCGGAGTTTTGTAATTTGTCATGAACTGCTATATATATACTATGACTATTAAGGTAAATACATTGTTTGTTCTCTATTAATATCTTTCATTTGCTAACTATCCCTATCAGTAGTTAGTGCCTTCCGTAGTTTGAATCTTTTATTTAGCTGGCAGTAGTGGCGCTCGCTGTATTGCAGTAGTTCGAGTAATGAAGATTTTTGTGAGGTAAGTGATTTCTGAAAGGTATAGTTTAATGTTACTCAGGGCCATTGTTTTGCAGGGATCTTTGATAGTCAGACTGCGTTGCGCTAAAAACATTGTGTGTCAGTTTAAGCACAGTCGTGTATAAATTGTTCTAAGGGGACGTTTCAAAGTCAGCCTTCAATCATTCGAGAACAGTACTGGATTCGCGAACTGTAGATAATACTACCAGAGTGCCTACAAATGCAGGGTGATTCTCGTATTCTTCTCGCCCAAGTTATGATCTCTCACCATATTCAAGGTGTCAAATGTGTGCTGCGTAGATGGCACTGTGATCTGCCATAGACAGTGACACATCAGTTCCCAGTCTCCAAATGAAGTCTCTTCACGGTCCCCGATAATGCATTCCCATCGTGTTGCAACCCGAAGTGTGTTCTCTACCGACTCAGAGTTCTTTCTCCACTGTACCAGTCCGCGCAGTTCTTCCACATCAGTGAAAAAGTTTCAGCAAAATGGTGGCCAAAGATACTTTGGTTAATAAGACAACAATCTCCCCTTCTAACAAAGGTTTTACACTAATAACTAAACAATGCACACACACGTGTGCAGTTTTTAAACAGTTCTGAGGTACTCTTCCAGTCCTCAGATAAATTTGTTACTTCAGGCAATACGCTCGCCTCCAAGTCTTCACTTCTCAGATATTATGATATTGACTCCTACTGTGTTATTTTTTTAAATCAGTGAGTGGAGAGCCTTCTGGATACTTTTTAGGCCAGAGGTTATTTACCTGACAAAAGCGGTGACAGAAAAACGACCCCTCCCCCTCACTCGGTCAATTTACAAATATCTGTTCACGAAGGAACCTGGTCGCTTTTCACGCAACGCTGAGACCTTAATCTGTCACTGGCTGCTCCTCGCTCAGCTTTCCTGGAGGGCGACAATTCTGCGTAAAACAAGGTTCCTATGAAATGTGTTTAGACCGGAAGGCCCCGATTGTAAAAACAGTCCGTGATGCTGGTGTTAACGAGCAATGTGAAATCTGAGTTAACGAGCATTTCACTCTCATTTAATTATATGGCCGAAGAGTTAGCCTTCATGCATTGTGAAACAAACCCTGTCGTCTAGGACCAGATGCTGCAAAGGACGCAGATTCACCACGAGATGGGGAAACTCACAGGCGTGTATTGTCTATTGAGGCCTAAGCGCGGTAGTGTGCGAGTGAAACAGACGAGAACCCACGTCATAGGGAAACCCAGTAGAAGGCTTCTGTGGTCAAGGAGACCTAGCAGTGTTAAATATGGTGGACCTAAGGTCGGCCGTAGGAAACATTTAGGAAAACTATTTAACTCTGTAGTAATGCACCGAATGAAGCCACAGTAATGTTAATCTGCCAACCTCCATGAATTTTCATGGTGATCCCAATAAAACTTGAGTGTTAATCATATCTATAGTAGTTTAGGATTCACTGTTAAAGTTAAATCAACAAATTTTGTAACAAATATCTGAATGCTAAAATCTGACCACTTTAGTCGATCTTAACGATCGACATTTCATATAGAAGCTAATCATTAAAATGTCAAACTTTGTAAATATTAACGCTGTAACTTCATTTGTCTAAATGATATAGTAAATTTAAATTATCAGTATTTTCATTTAAGCATCGGATCATCATTTCCTCGACACAATACACATTGAACAATGACAGCATGACTCCTTATTGAATCATTAGGTAGTAGAATGTTTGTTGTAATGTTTAGTGCATACTTTTGTTCTGTATTTATTGATCAGAAAGCACAATGGTGCAAGGCTACTGGCTCTGACGTTCGAAGTTAAGAAGGAAATTGTATTGGTTTTATGTAAAAGAATTTAACGCTAAATATGTAATGGATGTTATTGATACTTTATTTAGAACGTGGAAGTGGTCAAGCATTGAATATTTAAATATGATAAAATGTGAAGTAGTGTAGAATAAGCTGTAGCCAATCAGATGGACGACTTCAGGTAATGGAGCAGCCCCAGTCAGTTGAGCTAGGATATTCGGCGCTCGGGAAACGCGGTCGGAGACGAGCAGAGGACAGTTCTGGTCTAGACGCTAAAGAGTACAGTTCGGCTGGAGACACCAAAGGGACAGTTCGGATTGAGACGCGAAAGCAGACAGGCGGTCTTTAGCCAGCAAGGAAGTGAAACGCGTTGTGTGGTATCGCGGGACTTAGTCTCTGAGCGATGAGCAGCCGCGCGACTGGTATGAACTCTCTCGACTTCTTCAAGAGGAACGTACAAAATTACCTTCAAACGCGCAGCCACACCTCTCTCATCCCTCACCATTCAGGATTTCGGGTATGCTCTTCATGGTACTTCCTTCTACCACTGTTCAAACATTTACAGGTTCACTAATTGTTTTCCACATTCGACCTTCTTTGCTGTTCATTGGCTGGTCTAATTATGTCACTAGCTTAGTCGAACACTAACAAATCGCAAAATAGTTGCATTAATTTTTACGGCATAAGATAAACAATTACATCGTTACATTCGCCAGTCCTTCTGTGTCCTTGTAAGGGTTAAGCTTGGGTAGAATTGTTAACGTAATTACTTCTAGCGTAACATTTCAAAAAGTCATTTTTATTGGCTATCCTCACTGGCACGTCTAAATTGATAATGCTAGCAAAATAACTGAGTATACTGGTGGCGTTATGGCCCAATGAATAGAGACTTTTTAGATCGAATATTAGGAACCGTGTCTGCGGAAATTTTTGTATGATAGTAGGAGGGAGTGGTACGAACAATGTACTAGGAATCGTGACTGGTGAGGGCTGAGTGAGTGTGGAGGTGCGTATGAAGGTTTTTGTAAGTTTTTCTTAGTTAACTCTGGAACCATTGTCTCCATCGAAAACGTATCGCAAAACAGCATTTGCTACAAAAAGGTCCTGCTTACTTTTTCAGTAGGGTTAACAGTTTGCACATAGCGAGGTTTTTGAAGGCCATTTAAAATGTTGCGGGTTACATAAAGAGACAGTGGTAGGTGGAGCTGAATCACTCTGTATGTTTCACAAAAGTTTCTGGAGACAAAAATTGCTCTGAGCACTGTTGGACTTAGCTTCTTAGGTCATCAGTCCCCTAAAACTTAGAACTACTTAAACCTAACTAACCTAAGGACATCACACACATCCATGCCCGAGGCAGGATTCGAACCTGCGACCGTAGCGGTCGCGCAGCTCCAGACTGTAGCGCCTAGAACCGCTCGGCCACTCTGGATGGCTCTGGGTGACTAAAGCTTTGAAATCTTCCAATAAAGAAAAAATGTTTGTTACACATAAATCTTCAGGGTTTCGTTGTTGTTGTCACTGACAGTAAAAGTTTTTAGGTTTTTGGGCTTCAAACTTTTCTTCAACTGTAGATATGTCGACCCTTTGCTGTGTCTTCTGTAGGTTTCATCCGGTGGTTGTTGGTGGCTGAACTAGATTGAAACCAATCGTTACATTTATTTAGAAAATTATATTTTCTTATGATCATTAAGAAGATTTGGAGTTATTAGTTCAAATTCTTCAGTTTGTTATTGGCGGGCCACCGTCATTCGCAACCCTCAAACTTCATCTTGTCCTGAAAAAGTGAACATTACGCAGGTACTCGAGAGTGTTCATCTAATTGAAAACATCAAAAGCCTTCTGAGGCACACTTCAGTAGAGAGGTCTAAAAGTTTGTTATTGGAGAAGAAGTTTGCAGAGGCACATGACGCAGTCTAGCAATCTACCAGATCTGGTCTTCAGTTTATTTACATATATAAAAATTATTAATACAGTAGACCAAATGTATTCTTATTTCCTATTATTTTTTCATCATTCCCACCGCAACACACGCCAAATGGTGAAACGTCATTCGGAGTTTCACCAGTCAGTCTGTCAGTCAGTAAGACTCGGAAAACAATACATTATATTACAATGCGCATCGTTTTCTATTATTTTTACATGTCACTTTCATTCCATCCCCAATTAACGCTAGTAGCGATGACGGTATTTTTCGTAGATAGGAAGCCATAAATATGCTAAATCCTGTTGAATTCGTACTTGCCCCTCCAGAATGATGTGTCAACATTTCTCTGCTGCCACATATAGGAGTCATAGCAATTACTTTACACCACAGTATTTTTTCCTAAGTGGAAAAACATGTTCCTACTGACGTTGCCTCTAATTTCTCCATGTGTTCACAACTGATACTTACAAGCGCCACACTTCACTCTTCCACTCCCACTCTTTATCCTTAGGAGTGACGTGGGTGTTCTAGTCTCGAAGTATATTTTTCCGGATAGTGTGTCTTGCATGTACTGTTGTGGGTCGACATGCATGCTACTGCTGTGACCAGCACCACGGTGTGTGCCAAACATCTGGTAAAATATGGAAAATTGAATTTTTCCTGACACAGTAACTAGTTTCTTTATTGCTCGACATCAGGTCTGATAGTCGTTAAGCACATGAAACGTCATCTCATTGCTGCGACGAGAATTACATCCCTAGTTGTGAGCAATACATATGAATAATGAGGATTGTGATTTCAAACCTCAGTTTATTCAAATAAAGAAGTGAATATAAAAAACGTATGAAGCGTTTTGGACGAAGATGGTGCAATGACCGAGTTTGTAGCACGCTATCGGCGCTCTGATGAACCAGCTTCACAGATCTATCCCTACCTAGTGCCTATCGTGTATCGGCTGTTGCTAGCGGGCGATGATTTTTGACGGTATCTATGAGGGGCTGCTTTCTTGGAAACGTATGAGTCAGCAACGGGTGCATGGGAGCTGATTGACAGCGGTTGACCATGGCACGCTTTCGTCCTCTTGTGCGATTAAAGTAGATTAAGGCCCTTTTCTGCCCCCTAAGACTTCTGGTAGTCGGCAGTCTGAGATGCAGCTTTAGGTTAGCGTTGCAATGCGTCTTCAATCAGAAATTGGTCTTGGATAGGCACTGAAAGTAAAACAGGATGCGCTGGAGTCAAATTAAGCATGGAGCGGAACTGAAGATGCAGTAACAAAGTAATTGTAATTGAACAGAATGCTGAATGACTCTGTGGTGTCACCGCCAGACACCACACTTGCTAGGGGGTAGCCTTTAAATCGGCCGCGGTCCGCTAGTATACGACTGACCCGCGTGTCGCCACTGTCAGTGATTGAAGACCGAGCGCCGCCACACGGAAGGTCTAGAGACACTTCCTAGCACTCGCCCCAGTTGTACAGCCGACGTTGCTAGCAATGGTTCACTGACAAATTACGCTCTCATTTGCCGAGACGGTAGTTAGCATAGCCTTCAGCTACGTCATTTGCTACGACCTAGGAAGGCGCCATTACCAATTGCTATTTATCTTGTGATGCCTGTACCGTCAGACCGATGTACACCAATTATGGATTAAAGTTAAGTATTCCAGCAGCAACGTACCTTATTGGCTATATTAATTACATTGTCCTGTTCCAGACCTCACGCCAGCCTGCGTGAGTTTAAACGCGTGCCTTTCGGCTACCAATCATAGTGGCTTGGCTGTCTTGCCAAGTCACAACAGACTCGATGTCAGCAGAGTCAAAGCGTGAATTAGTACAGCAGAAGTTGCATCAGGTTTAGAGAAGAAAGTCAGGCTCCAGAAACGAAAACAAAGTCCAGTTCTCTCGGAAATATCCATCAGACTAGTATGAAATGCAGTATACGCTGTAATGGAAATAAGTGGTGCATGGAATAAGCTGAAATCAATGAGTTATCGGATTAGTACAAAGAACCAGTGCCCATCGACTTGTCCGGGTAGGTCCCACTCAACTCCATTACCCGGTGGTTGTGCTCCGCGTTTTCCCTTTTGAGTGGTTCCAGAGTTCCGAGCTAGTACTCGCCTCCCCTACCACTTGGATGGCGTTTTATCAATGCGGGCCAATAGACGTTTCGCCCACCATTCCTAGTTGGATGCCAACATTATGCTCAACTTAAAGTTCCTTAAAGTGTTGTATTCGCGATGAGCTGTTGTATATTTCCACGTCCTCAAATCCCGAAAACGTTCTCACGGTGTCGCATTTCCTGAAGGGCTGGATTACGGCGCTAGGCTAACTATTCGCATTGCGTCTCTAACAAAAGTACTCATTTCAGAGCTCTAGAATGATGTGGGATGGATGAATTCCAGCAGAGAAGCAGCACATCCATTTCGTTTCTCCAGAGCTCGAAAGGACTGTAGTCTTTCCATGTGCTTCACCAAATTACTTACTGTGTGCTGCATGTACTCCACCATCATTGTTGGAGTTAACCTGTTGGTTAATGCCATAATCATACACGATACTGTAAGTTGTGACAGGGACATGCGACCGTTGTAACCACAAAGATAAAAACGGCTTTAAAATAGCTCGCCAAAAATGCTGTACTTCTTGAACAGCGGTTAGTGTAAATTTCTATGTCTTCGGGTTTACAGGTTGTTACTGAGAAAATGCAGGCCAAATCTACGAACAAAAATCTGAATTTCAATATTTCATTCGATTCGGTGCTGTTCTCCTACATACTCATGTTTTGTGGTTTAGTTAGCAACTTTTACTTCTTGACATATTGTCCCTGTTTTAATCTGTCTTTGCTGTATATTTTCAACACATAATATTTTTTAATTCAAACCCCAGTATATATCTTAAACTTCTCCTCTCCTCATGGTGGCTTTAAACTTTTTATTCATAACGTAAGAAAAAATCTGTACACATTTTATGTCAAATACTGCAATATCTTTTGAAATTACCATTTGTAATTACGTGCATGTCACATACGGTAGCGGCATGGCCCTCAATGGCCATCCATCGTCAATAAACTCTCTTCTGTGGTACTAAAGCCCAGTATGTTTGCTACGTTTGTTTATGAATTTGTCTTTGGATAAGAATGACATTAACTTTTATCTATAGTGTAAGAAAAAAAGGATTTTTTGTAGTATTGAACGTTATTACCACTTGCAATTATGTATCGGCCAGTTATGGCAGCGCCATAGAACTTATGCCATTTAGCGCCTACAAGCTGCCTTAGGTGGGGTTGTCTGCCAACCATATCAATCGGCTGTAAGCAGCACACATTATGGTGATGAAGGTATCTGATGACTGAAATAGTAAACTTTATTTTACTTTTAACGTTAGTTCCCATTCTTGTCAAAGCTGTACATTCATTCTGTATTAAATGGTATGTGTTTTCTTTCAAATATCTTCGTTGTTCAGTCATTTTTTTGGCACAGGGCTTCTTTTAAGACACTTGTTTCAATTTGGAAGCCTTCTAAGCCAAGGCTCGCTCCCGACTCGGCCTCCTGAAACTCCTCTCTGGCCGCACATGGGGTTTGTGCCCCTCCACTGTCCTCCCTCATCCACCCCATTCTCTGTTATGCCCGTCCCGCCCGGATATCCGCCCCTCCTACCTACTAGAAGTCCCTTCAAATCCTGGAACGTCAAGCGTTCCACGTCGCCGACTGCATCCGCCTCCCATATCCCACGCGATTCCTCCACGACTTAGCCCCTTTCCCACACCACCTCCTCTTCCTTGAACGGATACGGATCCTTTACAACTCCTGTAAACTTGATCCCCATAACCCGCTTGTCTCTCCCATCCTTTCCCAACCAAATTCGCTGCAGCGCCTGTACTTCTGCATCCCACCCACTCTCCAACTTACCACCCTCCATACCCTTGCCCAAGGTGGCTTCTGCAAACTCCCTCTCCCGGATGATGCCCTCGTCTCCTCCATCTACCCCTCATACCAGATTTGATCCTCCCTCCTCCTAAGTTTTTCCTCCAGGACTCCCTCTTTCCCTTCTCTCCTTCCTAACTTCCTTCCACCTCCTCTCTCCCTCTCCTCTACCCCCCACGCTTAAATCCCCAACCCTACCCACTCCCTTCCCAGTCTCCTTTTTTTCGTGCAATAGTGTGTGCAGTGCGTCGAAGATCATAGTCGATGTTTTCTGTACAGTGTTTCTCCGTTCCAGTGCACCTGTATCTCTTCAGTGTCCTCCATCGTTCGACACTGTACTCATTGTACATTCGTGTACGGTTGCACTTTCTCATGCAATTCAGTGTCTTCAGTTCGAACGTCTTCGTTATTATAATTATGTGTGTCACCTGCACAAGGCACACTGCAATTCCCGCACATTGCATGGGGGTGGCAGATCACGAATAGCAAGCAAATGTGAGTGCAGTGGTTGAACAACATGGCCTTTATAATGCGTTTAAAATTAGCTGTCTGAAAGAACAGACACCGTATATTCATATAATTTGATAGGCCTAGCTGAGGAATGAGTCTACGGTACCTGCCAAGTAAGCAGGAGATCCCTGGTTCGATCCCGATACTGTACACATTTTCACTCGTCGCCGCCGATTTCGCTTCATGCCTCAATGCAGCTGACAGCAGCGATCTCTCCAATTTCCTCCTTCAATTTGCATATAATTTTGACGTTTGGCTCGCCAGAAGGGACGTAACGCCGTTGCCCAGGTAACACCAATGGCGAGCCGGCTTTCCCTACCAAGCCGCTGGCAGTTCGGTTGGTAAAGCACCTCTGTTGCGACGCCGAAGTGTCGCGCTTCCGATTCTTCCGCGTACGTTTCTCTCTTTGTGAAGTGTTATTTTTGCGTTCTGCAGTGGTCTGATGTTGTGAATTAGTGTTCTTGTGTTGGCGTTGCGTGAAGCATGTCTGAACACGAGATTTCCCGTTAAAGAGGCACCCTGTGAAGATAACGAGCTGTGGAAAGGGAATTCCGATCCGTGGCCAAGGTCGTGAAATTGTGTACTCTGTGTTGAACTCGAGTGGAATAACGGATGTCCGATTTTAGATGTTAACAAGGGTGGTGGGCAGAACAGCTGCTGCACTTAACATTCATCGATCTACGGTGCTGAGAACTGATAAGTAGAAGGACAGAGAGGAAAAAGCTAGTGAAGAAGCAACACCAGGTCATTCTTTATTAGAAACTCCAGGCCAGAAAGATGTTATGACCGGTAACTAAGATGGAGGCATTCCAGCAAGATGTAATTCGGAGACAAGTGTAGGCTTATTACCAGCGCAAAGAATAACCTACTTTTTAGCCTCAAAGATGCAGAGCTGTTCAATGGGAGCAGGTCGTCACTTCGAAGCTGTTTACACGAGCTTGGTTTCCGGCTTGAGAAGTTTTCATCTCGGACTTTTATCATCCACAGAAGTGACATAATGGCGTGGAGAGGTCGATATCTTCGTGCAGTGAGGAGAGTTTTGTTGGAAGATATTGTGCGGTTTGACGAGACGTGGGTTAATGTGTGTCACACGTTGACAAGGGCGCACAAATCGTACAGCACTAGGAACGACGTAAGCACCGAGTGAGAAGGACGGAAGAGTAATCGTCCTCCACGCTGCCTCTGCTTGTGGTTTCAAATGGTTCAAATGGCTCTGAGCACTATGGGACTTAAATTCTGAGGTCATCAGTCCCCTAGAACTTAGACCTACTCAAACCTAACTAACCTAAGGACGTCATACACATTCATGCCCGATGCAGGACTCGAACCTGCGACCGTAGCGGTTGCGCGGTTTCACACTGTAGCGCCTAGAACCGCTCGGCCACCCCGGCCGGCCCTTATGGTTTCATTCCGGACTGTTTATTGCTGTTCCGTTCCACTAAGCGGGGCGACATTTATGAGGAAATGAATGCCAAAGTTTTCATGGGGTGGTTTCCTGGTGTTCAGCTGCAAAACATCCGAGAAAAGTGATGGTCAATGCGCCGTGGTAGAAAAATCTCCGACAATGTAGTGGAGGAAAGCAGATATTTAGCTCTGGGTGCAAATAAATGTTGCATCGGATGAAGTTCAACCTGGCATGAACAAGGCAGAGTTAATAGAACGGATACCACCTTATAAGCCAAAAACGCCACGCTGACAGGTCGACGAACTCGCTATCGATAAAGGCCCTAATGTAACCAGGCTTCCTGCATATTACGCACATTTAAATCCTGTTGAGAACATATGGCCGCAAGGTGAAAGGTGGTGCGGCAAAAAACAACAAGAAGTTTACGCTCAGTCATGTTGAAACGCTGACAAAAGAAGCCAGTGCAAGTGTTATCCGTCAGGACTGGCATCGAGTTGTCAGCCATACGAAGAAGGTAGTTGATGAGACGTGAGTTCGAGAAGCTCTGCTGGAAGAACAGATTGAAGCGATTGTAGTTTCAGTCAGCACCAGTACGAGTTCCGAGGACGAGAACAGTGAGGATTCTTTCCTTCGGGTCGCTCCACTTACACCATAACTGTATGTATAAAATATCTTTGATTCCACTACTCTGTTCATTATTGTCGTTTCTTTTCCGCGAACTAAAGTTCGCCTGGCCGCTAACGTTCGAGACGCAGGCTCTATTGCCAGCCGCTGACGTGCTCGACACACGCTGAAAACTACGCTTCCCTCCACTCGCCCTGTGCGAAGTTGTCAAAACACGCAACTAATTTTAAACCCTCTATAATGATATATCCTAATTACTAAAGTTCAATCTGAAAAATCAGATATTTGCCTTCGGTACGACTGAGACAAGCTGCAGACAACACTTGAAACAGAGCGCAAGATTACTAGTGTTTTCTTTAGCAGCTAGTGTTTTCTTTAGGAGCGACCTGAGACGACAATAATTTAAGCAGACAGGAGCTTTTACAGTCAGTGCTGCAGGAAGCGCTTAAAAATTGCTATTGCGGAACCACTGCTGAATGGCAATATCAAAAATTTGAAGAGACCGCGATGAGTGCTAAAGACAAACACTTGTCGCGACCCCTCATCCAGAGGTAATTGCAGGAAGCGTCGCAGAAATCAGTTTTCTAAAACTAACGACCAGCACCCATTTCATCCACCAGTTCTTCCTGGAGTGACAAAGGATAAGTGTCAATGACAGTTTGGGGATTCACAGTTTTCTTACAAGTAGTGGACAACCGGAGTCTGCCGGACGGCTTCTTTAAAGTAACAATAGGGGATGCACACGGACTGGTAGTAACGGGTGCTACGACCCCATTGTCTAGCAAACCAGTAGGTTCCTAAGCTACCTGTTCTCGAAGAGCATGACGAATACGACGAGGTCTAACAGAATGTGGCTGAGCGTTGTCCTTCATTGTGACATCGGCAACAAAAGTATTTGCTCTGCATAAACTGACTGAAAGCAAATCCTAAAATTCTGCACGTAACTTAGCAACACTGTCCTGTGGGTCAACAGAAGGATCAGAATATGCATTGTTCTTAAATCTCAATCGAAACAATTCTGCAAATGCCACTGTCTTCCTCAAATTTCGGAAAGTTGCAGGAAGGCTAAAAGTGTTTAACACAAGAACCTCTTATACGCCGTCACCCTAGGGTGCGATGTGCATAACTTCGGTTTTCCAATCAATTCGTAAGTGTTACACTTGAGCAAAATTAGTGAAGCTCCAGTGTCGAATGATCAAGGGCAATGTCGAGAAATAGATATACTAAACGTTTGTTGTCCTTACGTAGCATTGCAGATTTTTTGTACATCTTTCCTGAAGTGCTAGTAGACTGTGATTTTGCTGTAACGACACTGTGGGGTTTTAAAAACACACCACACACTATCTGTGACTTAGATTTGCGTGAAAGAACGGCAGAAGGAGGGGCCTTAATGTTCTGTGAGTACACAGACCTTCCATGTCCCTGTTTGCCGCGAAAAAAGCATGTCGTTTCACGCAACGGCTAAGATCGGGGACCCTGTGCTGTATTACAGCGAGGACATGATTTCACACCTTACGCCGTACGTGAATCGTGTTTACGAGAACGCTGCGGCTGTGGCCGGCCGGACCGCAGTTTGCGAAGCGGCAACGAGGCCTGTTTCTCGTGGCTATCTACACAACAAGCAGGCGTTACCGTAAAACTGTCCTGCGTGCTTTCGCAGAAATTTTGGTAGTTAAGAAACTGCAGAACCCGTTGAAAGGGAGGGATCGGTTATTTAAGAATCTGTTCCAGAATTCGAGTGTCAGCTGGAGTGTGAGTGATGGCATAATGAAGCATTGCATCACTGGAGTATTTGCCACAATTAGTCTACATTTGAATTTACAACACCTAGTAAGGCCCAGCAAGTGAGCCATCCGCAAATGATATGTCTATCCTTCTTGCTTTCGTAATCTAAGGAATTTGTAAACGCAGCAGCCACCTGTAACTATACTCCCAATAATTTGTAAGCGCTTGGAAAAGTTCTTCATATTTTACATGTTCTGGATGCGAAGAGGGACAGAGTTTGCCGCACAATCTATAAATAGTCACTCTTGCCATGGCCAAGAAATAATAATGTTTGTCAATACTTTTAATACACTACCGGCCATTAAAATTGCTACACCACGAAGATGACGTGCTACAGATGCGAAATTTAACCGATAAGAAGCGGATGCTGTGATATGCAAATGATTAGCTTCTCAGAGCATTCAAACATTGTTGGTGCCGGTTGCGACCCCTACAACGTGCTGACATGACGAAAGTTTCCAACCGATTTCTCACACACAAACAGCAGTTGACCGGCGTTGCGTGGTAAAACGTTGTTGTGATGCCTCGTGTAAGGAGGAGAAATGCGTACCTTCACGTTTCCGACTTTGATAATGGTCGGATTGTAGCCTATCGCGATTGCGGTTTATCGTATCGCGACATTTCTGCTAGCGTTGGTCGAGATCCAATGACTGTTAGCAGAATATGGAATCGGTGGGTTCAGGAGGGTAATACGGAACGCCGTGCTCGATCCCAACGGCCCCATATCACTAGCAGTCGAGATGACCGGCATCTTATAAGCATGGCTGTAACAGATCGTGCAGCCATGTCTCGATCCCTAAGTCAACGGATGGGGACGTTCGCTAGACAGCAACCATATGCACGAACAGTTCGAGGACGTTTGCAGCAGCATGGACTATCAGCTCGGAGACCATGGCTCCGGTTACCCTCGAAGCTGCATCAGAGACAGGAGCGCCTGCGATTGGAAGCGTGTATTCGTCGTCGCCATATTGGCGTATCACCCGGCGTGATGGTATGGGGTGCCATTGGTTACAGGTCTCTGTCACCTCTGGTTCGCATTGACGGCACTTTGAACAGATGTGTTACGACCCGTGGCTCTACCCTTCATTCGATCCCTGCGAAACCATACATTTCAGCAGGATAATGCACGACCGCATGTTGCAGGTCCTGTACGGGCCTTTCTAGATACAGAAAATGTTCGACTGCTGCCCTGGCCAGCACATTCTCCAGATGTCCCACCAATTGAAAACGTCCGGTCAATGGAGGCCGAGCAACTGGCTCGTCACAATACGCCAGTCACTAATCTTGATTAACTGTGGTATCGTGTTGAAGCTGCATGCGCAGCTGTACCTGTACACGCCATTCAAGCTCTGTTTGACTCAATGCCCAGGCGTATCAAGGCAGTTATTTCGGCCACAGGTGGTTGTTCTGGGTACTGATTTCTCAGGATCAATGCATCCAAATTGCGTGAAAATGTAATCACATGTCAGTTCTAGAATAATATATTTGTCCAATGAATACCCGATAATCACCTGCATTTCTTGTTGGTGTAGCAATTTTAATGGCCAGTAGTGTATAATGAGGTGAGATTTGCACTTTGACCTCTGCGAGGTACTCCTTCTAGACTTTCCTCGTCTCGTCAAACTTAAGAATTTGCGGCACATACGCAGTTGTGACGCTGCCGATGGTTTTGCCGTTTTGTGCGAAATCATCAGCGCCGTCATGACGCGATTCATCACTTCAAGCAGTAGCGCTATTCGTTAACTCCGAAACAGAATCAACTGAGTTAAATCAACTGTAGGCAGCGAAACACGCGGCCGTCTCGCAGTAGGCATTATTAATTAAGAAATGCACACAACGAACAGCAAAAGCAGCACAGAGAGGTCAGAAGAGGGGTGAAAAAGCATCAACCTCGGAATCTAGTTGTAAAGGGCACAAGGAAGGTACCCGGAGGACAAAAATTCAATCAAAAAGACGACAGAATAGGAAGAAGTAAATCTGGATATTTCCAATCGCAGGAGCGACTTTCTCCAAGGCTATGAACACTCTTTACAAATAATACAACAAGAAGCAGTCCAGCTCTGGCTCACTAAGTAAGCAAGAAAAATGATGTCGTAGCAGAGAGGCTCGAAGCCCAAGTGGGATGAATGTCTGCCACCGAACGTCCTATTTTGTAGCGCTCGTAGTACGGAATCGCTGGAGACTTGGCTCAGTGGGCTAGTGCCATTGGATTCGATAGATACCGTGCGACCTCTACTGCCGTCTGACGGAAACTCACAGTTCTGCTTCCAACTTCGCGAGGCCTGTGGGCTGGTATCGATACCAAAGTACGAATGTTTTGCCGAATAAAAGAATGTATTTGCCTCTTTAGGTCCACTAATTCCACGGCTGCCGTGTAGCTGGTGCAACCCCCTTCTTACGCCACTCTGGGTTAGAGGCGACATTCATGGCAATTATTGGAAGTTCGCATTCTTGACCCATTTATGCAAGGAAGGGATATAGGGTCTGGATGGAAGGGTGGATATCATATCATGGGTTAGGCAAAGGGAGCCTGATCGCCTTTTGATAGGATGACGTTGCAGAGGGAGAATGAGGGAGGGGAACAAACATGTGCTGGCGCCCTGAATAAGAGTATTCATCTGCCGTTTGCATTCAGCACATAAGAATGTCCTTACTGTCACTTGATGTTATAGATACCACCAATGACAAACATTTTACGCCCACATACGAGGCAGTTTGACACTTCAACTGCCGTACGTGCTTAGGCGATAACGGTGCATGTTACGTATTCCAGTGGGTGTGTGACGCGCGGCAGGTGTAACACTGCCCGGGCTCAGTCCGGTTAATTGCGGAACGAGCGACTGCTGGCCGGCGGCCGCGGAGGCGTGATAGCGCAGTATTCATGGGACAAGCGGCCCGTTTCATGCGCTCCGCCGTTTAATTACCTGTGGTTGGAGGTGGGGGGGAGGGGCGTCGAGGGGGGGGGGGGGATGGACTCTACAACCAGCAGATGCGCGAATAAAGCGAGTTGCTCGCAGGTGTGGAATGGTAGCTGCGCGGTAGATGTCCACGGCTTCGTGGTCTGCTGCTTAATTAGCTTGTGGGCGACGAAGGCTGAGATGGGAAAGGAATGTAGCATTAGTTTCATGCAACCGCCAGTTTGCTGGATTCATCGTACATTTGGTTGCTGGCGAAGCGTAGCAGTAGTTTCATGCATCCGCCAGTTTCCCGGATTCATCGTAGATTTGGTTGCTGGGGAAGCTATTGTAGTCAGCTACACGAAGGCATTAAATGATTACAGTGCACTTACCAACAATTTTATCTTCTTACTTTACTATTCTCCTTTATTATTATATTACAAGTGATTTCGCGGTTCCAAGTATTTGCTTACCATCAGATTGAAAAAAACGAGTTTCGAACGTGTTTGCGTAACTTCACCTTTTGAATATGTGGTGACGACTCACATTCAGGTGGACGTCAATTAATCTCTCTATTTTTACTTTCTTTTTGTGAGTCCTCGATCTTGTGACTGGTCTGATGCGACCCACCACGATTTCCTTTCTTGTGCCAAGCTCTTCATCTCGGAGTAGCACTTGCAACTTACATTCTGACTTATTTGTTGGATGTATCCCAATATCATCCCTCATGTATCGTTTTTATCCTCTACAGGTCCGTCCACAACCATAAAAGTCATTCAGTGATGTCTTAACAGATGTCCTATCATTCTGCCCCATGTCGTTTCAATTTGCCCCTTCTTGTTTTCGGTTTTTTCCATATATTCCTTCCCGCGCTGATTCTGCAGGAAACCTCCCCATTCCTTACCTTATCAGGCCACCTAATTCTCAGCAACCTTCTGTAGCACCACATTTCAAATTTTTCAATTCTCCACAGTTCCGGTTTCCCTATAGTCCACATTTCACTACCACATAATGCTGTGCTCCAAATGTCTATTCTCAAAAAATTCCTCCTCAAATGAAGGCCTATGTTTCGTGCTACTAAGTTACTCATGCTCCTCTTACTTTTCATGTCCTCCGTTCTCCGACCATCATGCATTATTTTCCTGTCTAGGTATTAGAATTTCTTGAATTCATCTACTTCGTGATCAACTATTCCGACGTTAAGTTTCTCTCAGTCCTCTTATTTGCTACTTCTAAAAACTCTGTTCTTTCTTCGGTTTACTCTCAGTCCGAATTCTGTACTCATTAGACTGTTCATTCCATTTAACTGATCCTGTAATTCTGCTACGCTTTCACTGAGGATAACTATTTCATCAGCGAATCTTATCACTAATATCCTATCACTATGCATTTTAATATCACTCTACAATTTCCAAGAGGTTCAAATGTGGCACTTCATATAGACGGTGTTTCACAGTTCATATCACATATTTCTTAAGGTTGTATAAGGGACTTAGTACTGAAGTATTTTCGTAGGAACACATGTCCAGAAACACCATCCAAAGACGGTACAGCACCTGTAACTGTACGCATATGCAGAGTGATTCTGTGATGGTTACAAACTTTCTAGGATGATGGAGAAGGATAAATGTATCAATTTGAATTAAATGTCCCTCTACCGGAAATGAACGAGTCAAATGTTATAAGCTGATACCCTTCTGTTACCTTTCACAATTTGGTTTGTGGGGTGCTCAACTGCGCGGTCATCAGCGCCCAATATCCTCTCACAGTGAAATATGTATACTGGTACTGTTGACGGTAAGACTGTGGGGTAAGGAACTTTAAGAGTTGGTAATATTAACAAAAAACAGGAAATAATGTCTAGTAAACATGGGCTGCTAACTGCACACCTGAGGAGCTTAGAGCACTAGTCCATTTTCGCTTCTGTGGTTCGTTTCCGGTACAGGGACACTTACCTCAGATTGATACATTTATCATTCCCCATTATCCTAGAAAGTTTGCAACAATACTGTGTATACCGGGTATTTCAAAAATAAGTACAGAATCTTTGTTTCGGTATGGGCAGTATACCAATCACTTTAAGTAAACAAACGTCCGTTGTTCCATGTATCGACGGCTTGAGTTACGCCATCAGGTCAATGGCGCACACTTCCAGTATTTAGCGTAGTAATCACAATGCACAGTGATGTTCCCTCCAGGCAAGGTGAATACGCTTTGGTGTTGTCTAGGGCACTAACTGTAAGACAGAGGCCCCATGTTCGCACACTTAAAATGACTGCCTCCAACAAACCTATCATACTGCAAAAATTCTGTCTTTATTTCTGAAAAACCTGGTATACATACATTTCCAGGCACCGATGCCTATAACTTTGAAGTCCTGTAGCGTCGTTGGATGACATAGCTTCCTATGTAGAATTTGATCCACTTAGGCCCCTCTACAACTTCTATAAATGCGTAACATGAATTACGAAACGTACTGTGTTCTATTCTTTAATATTCCTCTTTTTATTTTTTCGAGTCATCATTCTTGTGACTGGGCTGGTACGGATCGACACGAATTCCTTGTCTTTTAGTCTCAGAGCAAGAGTTCTTCCCAAATGTCTTAACATATGTCCTAGCATCCTGTCCCTTCTTCTGGTCAGCGTTTTCCATCCATTACTTTCTTCTCCGATTCAGCGCAGAACCTCTTCATTCCTCACATTAAATGTAGCACCACATCTCAATTGCCTGGATTCTCTTCTGTACCTGTTTTCCTACGCTCCATGTTTCAGTACTCTAGAATACTGTGCTCCAAACGCACATTCTAAGAAGTTCCTGCCTCAAATTAAGGCCTACGTTTGTTATTACTGGACTTTTCTTGGCCAGGAAAGCCCTTTTCGCCAGTGCTGGCCTGCATTTGAAGACGTCTTCCTTGCTCTGTCCGAGATGGGTCTTTTTCTGTCTAAGTAGCAGAATCCCGTGACTTCATCTAGTTCATGACCATCAGCCCCGATATTAGGACTCTTGCTGTTCTCATTTCTACCACTTTTCATTACTTTCGCCTTTCTTCAATTTACTCCCAATCCACACTCTGTAATATTCAGACTGTGCATTCCATTCAGCAGATTCTGGAACAGTTCTTCATTTCACTGATGGTAGCAATGTCATCAGCTAATCCTATAATTTATACTCTTTCACCGTGAACTTTAATTCTACTCTTGAACTTTTCATTTATTTCCGTCACTGCTTCTTCGTTGTATAGAGTGAACAGTAGGGGCGAGAGTCTACACCCAAGGTGTAAATTAGCTAGCGACCTTGTAAACAGGGATGGAGGTTTTTATTTAAAATCTGTCTGGAATCCTGCTTTCTCTTGCCAAAACCTGCTAGCTCGTAGTCTCACTATCGGTATCTCTGACTTTGGTCATCTTTGGTTGCACTAGTGTTCAGTGTGTGTGTGTGTTATCTTTCCTGCATTTGTCCAAGAACCGAGGTTTTAAATTTGCCTGTACATAGCCTGTCCGTTGCAGTTTGCCTTGAAAATGGCGGGGTACGCTCACGCCGAAATATCGGCGGTCGCTGATAATATTACCTGTCTGAATTCCCGTAAATTGTCTGAAAATTGTATGCGCCAGGAAAACTCAGGTCTCACACTTCTTTCTTGATCTTCCACTCTGTACATGTTGCATGTTATCCTCTTCTCTCTATAGGTCATCCCTGTTTTCCTCATAAGTTCGAATATTCTGAACCATTTTATATTGTCGGACCCTTTCTCCAGGTCGATAAATCCTATGAACGTGTCTTGATTTTTTTCTTTAGTCTTGTTTCATTCATCAACCGCAAAGTCAGAACTGTCTCTCTGGTACACTTACCTCTTCTGAAGCCAAACTTATCGTCATTCAACACATCCCCAATTTTCTCTTCATTCTTCTGTATGTTGTTCCTTTCAGAACTTAGATACAAGAGCTGTTAACCTGCTTATGCGATAGTTCTCCCACTTGTCAGATGTTGCATGTGTGGACGATATTTATCCAAAGAGCGGATGGTACATCGCCAGTGTCATACACCCCACACATATACGTGAACAGTCGTCATATTCCAAATGATTGTAGAAATTCTTCTTATTTTAAAACTTCCTAAGCTCATTTAAACTCTGATTCTAATATTCTACCCCCTACCTGTTCCATACCGACTACTGTTTCTCCTTCTGTCACGTCAGACAGATCTTACCCGTCATTGAAGTCTTTAGTGTTTTCTTTCCACCTATCCACTGTCTCCTCCGCATTTAACAGTGAACTCCCATAGCTTTCTTAAGGTTACCACCCTTGCTTTTAATTTCACCGAAGGTTGTTTTAACTTTTCTGTATGTTGAGTGAGTCCTTACAGCAATCATTTATTTTTTCGTTATCTACATATTTTTCATGCAGCAATTTCGCTTTAGCTTATCTGTACTTCCTATTTATTTCATCCCTAACCGACTTGTATTTCTTTATTCCTTAATTTCCCTGTACCATTTTTGTACTTCCATCCTTCAGTGATGAACTGAAGTTTTCCTCCGTTACTCATGGTTTTTCCGCAGGTTCTTTCTTGGTACCTACCGTTTTACTTTCAATCTTCTATTGCCCTTTTTAGATTTGTCTATTCCTCTTCAACTGAACTGCCTACTGAGCTATTGCTTACCGCAGTACCTTTAGCCATAGAGAACCTCAAGCGTGTATCTTCGTTCCTTAGCACTTCTTCATCCGACTTCTTTGCGGATTGATACCTCCTGACTAGTCTCTTAAGCTTCAGCTTATTCTCAATCACTCCTAGGTACGCCTTACAACGTAGATTTCAGAATCTCTGTCTGACCATGATGAAGTCTAACTGAAATCTTCCCGTATCACCCGCCTTTTCCAAGTATACCTCCTCCTTTTGTGTGTCTTGAAAAAGAGTATACGTTATTAATAGCTGAAATTTACTGCAGAAGTCAATTAGTATTTCTCCTCTCTCATTTCTTGTCCTAAGCCCATATTCTCCAGAACCCGTTCTTCTACTCCTACCGCTACAACCGCATTCCAGTCGCTCAACACTCTTAGATTTTCATCTCCCTTCACGTATTAAATTACCCGTTAATGTCGGCTTGTATACCTGATGTTTCGTTGTCATGTTTGTTTGCTGTTGACTCTGATGAGAACAACTCTATCACTGAACTGTTCACAGTTACACACTGTCTGGCCTAACTTCCTATTAATAGCGAATGCTTCTCCCATTACACCATTTTGTGGTGCTGCTGATAGTAGCCGATACTGATCTGACCAGAAATCCGTGTCTTCCCTGCATTTCACTTCACTGACACCCACTCTACCTACATTGAGCCTTATCATTTCTCTTTTCATATTTACTAGCTTTGCTGTGGCGTTAAAACATCTGATATTTCAAGCCCCGACCCTTATAATGTTATTCTTTCTTTTGTTATTCAGTCTTTTTCTCGTAGTCACCTCCTCTTGGCAGTCCCCTCCCGGAGATCGGAATGGGGAACGATGCCGAAATATGTTGCCAACGGTGAGGTTATCTTTACTCTTTTCAATTACAGCCACATGTTCTGCGAATACATACACTACTGGCCATTAAAATTGCTACACCTCGAAGATGACGCGCTACAGACGCGAAATTTAACCGACTCGAAGAAGATGCTGGGATATGCAAATTATTAGCTGCTCAGAGCATTCACACAAGGTTGGCGCCGGTGGCGACACCTACAACGTGCTGACATGAGGAAAGTTTCCAACCGATTTCTCATACACAAACAGCAGTTGACCGGTGTTGCCTGGTGAAACGTTGATGATGATGATGATGTTTGGTTTGTGGGGCGCTCAACTGCGTGGTTATCAGCGCCCGTACAATTACCCAATCTTTGCTCAGTCCAATTTCGCCACTTTCCTGGATGACGATGAAATGATGAGGACAACACAAACACCCAGTCATCTCGAGGCAGGTGAAAATCCCTGACTCCGCCGGGAATCGAACCCGGGACCCCGTGCTCGGGAAGCGAGAACGCTACCGCGAGACCACGAGCGGCGGACTGGTGAAACGTTGTTGTGATGCCTCGTATAAGGAGGAGAAATGCGTACCATCACGTTTCCGACTTTGATGAAGGTCGGATTGTAGCCTATCCCGATTGCGGTGTATCGTATCGCGACTGTTAGCAGAATATGGAATTGGTGGGTTCAGGAGGGTAATACGGAACGCCGAGCTGGATCCCAACGGCCTCGTATCACTAGCAGTCGAGATGACAGGCATCTTATCCGCAAGACTGTAACGGATCGTGCAGCCATGTCTCGGTTCCTGAGTCAACAGATGGGGACGTTTGCAAGACAACAACGATCTGCACGAACAGTTCGACGACGTTTGCAGCAGCATGGACTATCAGCTCGGAGACCATGGCTGCGGTTACTCCTGACGCTGCGTCACAGACAGGAGCGCCTGCGATGGTGTACTCAACGACGAACCTGGGTGCACGAATTGCAAAACGTCATTTTTTCGGATGAACCCAGGTTCTGCTTACAGCATCATAATGGTCGCATCTGTGTTTGGCGAAATCGCGGTGAACGCATATTGGAAACGTGTATTCTTCATCGCCATACTGGCGTGTCCCCCGGCGTGATGGTATGGGGTGCCATTGGTTTCACGTCTCGGTCACCTCTCGTTCGCAATGACGGCACTTTGAACAGTGGACGTTACAATTCAGATGTGTTACGACCCGTGGCTCTACCCTTCATTCGATCTCTGCGAAACCCTACATTTCAGAAGGATAATGCACGACCGCATGTTGCAGGTCCTTTACGGGCCTTTCTGGTTACAGTAAATGTTCGACTGCTGCCCTGGCCAGCACATTCTCCAGATCTCTCACCAATTGATAAACGGCTGGACACTGGTGGCCGAGCACCTGGCTCGTCACAATACGCCAGTCGCTACTCTTGATGTACTGTGGTATCATGTTGAAGCTACATGGGCAACTGTACCTGTTCACTCCATCCAAGCTCTGTTTGACTCAATGCCCAGGCGTACCAAGGCCGTTATTACGGCCAGAGTTGGTTGTTCTGGGTACTGATTTCTCCTAGTCTATGCACCCAAATTGCGTACACGTGTCAGTTCTAGTATAATATATTTCTCCAATGAATACCCGTTTATCAATTGCATTTTTCTTGGTGTAGCTATTTTAATGGCCAGTAGTGTGTTATATGTCAGTGTTTTCCATTTCCTTCTGTACCCTCATGCAGTTGATCGTTGGTAATTCTTCCCCCTTTACCGGCAGTTTCCCACCCCAAGAGCATGAGTGTGCTTTGTACCTCTGTCCGGTCCTCCGTCCCCTTTGACAAAGTTGTTTGCAGAATGAGCGTGATTTCTTCTGCAGGAAGGCTTCGGTCACCACTGCTGATGATCTTTATTACAAATTTAAGCGGTGGCGTGTTTCGAAGCCGGAATCGAGATCGTTTTTGTTCATTAGCAAGGACGGCACCTGTCTTTCTTTTATATTTTGAAAAACAGTAACTTACTGAATAAGCGACATGCACAGTTAACTTACGTTGAAATAAAGCTCATAAATATCAGTATGCCACAGGTTAGATATAGGACATTAGAATTAATTAGAAAATGCTCAACGTAAGTATCAGAATACATGTTACAAACATGCAAACAGGAAATACATATTACAAAAAGCTATCAGTAATGGTAACAAGCTGCTTCGAGCTGGTGGAGACAAGGTGGGCAGGGGCCAATTCCCGGCCGGACTGCCTCTGCACGCCCTAGTATGTCACTGAACTGCTCCCTCACAACATAGCTTCACTTCCTTTTTTGTTGATGAGGGAGGTCAGCCGTGAGTAGCGTACTAGGGTCGCTGTAGCAGGGTCGAAGGTAAAGTCGCTAGGTGTATCCAAGTCGTAAAGATCCTCACAGTACCGGTGTAAGGCGTGAAGTACGTCAGCTTGCGCTATCAGCTGACGGCTGTCAGCTGCTGTTAAGAGAACTGCTGAAAAAGCGGTGACGCCGAGCTAGATCTGGAAGCAAATGTTATTACGAAGTCCATACTCTGTCACTAGTAATCGTGATTTCGACCGCAACCGCAACTCTTCCATTTGGCGCTGCTTCAACTGTAACAACTTTGCTTTGATTCACTGTATATGTGCAATCCGCACAGGGAGGGGGAGGGGAGGGTGGTGGTTCGCACCGTCATGCGAGTCGCTCAGGAGAGATTAATTAAAGTCTTGAGGTCTCCGGGAATTCCTCGCTCTAGCAGCATACTAAGTAATCAAGTTTGACAGAGCTTCGGTTTAGCCAGTGCAGTCCACCAATCCCGAATAGTAGAAAAACTCTCAGCGGATTGAACAATATGCTCCCACATATTGTGTATCACATCATCGAGAGAAGAATCTGCCAACTGAGTTACATTTAACATCCACGGGGAACGGAGTAGTTTTACCGGTTGCCGATCAACTTGGAGAGTGCCGGCCAAAGTACAGTGATCAGGAAAGCTAGCAGCGATAACGTTGACTGCAAGAATGCGATTGCGCATTCTAACAACCCTACCACAACAAAGGTCAAAATGTAATAATGATTGTGGTGTTGCTCACGCTGCTAAATACTGAATTTTCGGGCAACAACAAATTTATTATGTGGCACGTGTCATTTGAGCACAGCTAATAAAGTCATTTCATGTAATAATGAATAAACTAGGCACTCATCTTTTCGTGTTTCCCACGCTGGTCTCGTTGTAAAATCATGGCTCAGTCGTCGAAAATCTAGGTGGTGATGATTCCAAGCTCGGATGCAAAGAGGCCTAGGTTTTATTATGCGATATTCAAACGTTTTGTAGATGTGTTTCACAAACCATTCTTGTAGATTAAACCTTTGAAAGTTAGCACAATGGTGATGTAAAAAAGTAATCAGCACTCCGAATTTAAGTTACACTTCTTTTTTATTGATTTTGTTGCAATATCACGTAACACACAAAACATCACTTCACAATACAAAACATACTTGAAAACATCTTCCTCACTGTTATAGTTCACATTTTATAAACTGGCTACAATATACGTTATTCCAACATGACGTCCGAGACTTGACTTTCTGAAGGTGCGAGCGTCCGACTCTAACTAAACTAACTAATAATCGCTTACGCGCCCAAAAATCAGAGTTACAAGTATGACAAAGATCATAGTGACAAAAGAGAGAATACACATAAGAATAATATCATTGCAATATAAACATATCGATGTATCAAAGTACCTCTACATTAATGAAATCGAATCTGAATGTAGTCTCGGAAATATGTCAACTCCTTTACAGAAACAAAGTAGAATATTGCTGGTATCGAGAGGTTGAAGTGAGGTGCCGTAATGGTTACGTAATTCCAGTACCATTACAAGACCTCCCCCCCCTCCCCCCCACACACACACAATTCCATGCACAAGCTGCATGGGATTGGGTGTCCCTAACAGCATGATAATAAGGTAGTAAGTTACAGTAATCATTATATACAATAATAGGATCTTTGAAACAGTACATAGAGATTATTGATCCTCGTTGTATAACATTAAAGAAATGAAATGTAACAGATTAAAAGTTGTTTTAACCATATCATCTCAAACTTGCAAAAATTACAAAATTTTATAACAGTCCTCCTTCAACTCTCTTTACAACACTACAGATAAATATCAAAATGTAATCTTTTAATCTGTAACATATTGAATGCAAAGAAAAACTCATAAAATTTTTGAATCTTAGTTACAACTATGTACATGAGTACAGAATATGTCTCCTGCCAATATAATAAGAAAAGTATTACCATTTTTTGAAGCAAGAGTCCAATTGTTATGTTCAGTCCATCATTTATATACATAACTCACTGAGCATTTCATCACTGTAGTTCCTGTTCTCCTAGTTAAGTTTTTCCTTAATAGCAGTTCCATATGCATTCCCTTCACATAGTTCCTTTTAGCAGGTGGGTTCGTTATCTACACAGGTAGTTGACCTGAAATTATTACATAGGCTTTACTCTTCAGTTCAGTATAAGTTCCTACACAAATATTCAGTGTTATATTGTGTCACCAAGAATGATCAAGCTCTAGTAGAATGACATAAAAGAAACAATATGAAAGATTATAATAGTCTAAAAATTATTCATATTCAACAAAAAAATGGTTAAAAATGGTTCAAATGGCTCTAAGCACTATGGGACTTAACATATTCAATAAAAATTCTATATATTACAACACATATTAAATTTCTCATTTTCTAACATTCCTTTAAAAAAATATTGTTTATGACATGTCATAAGCAAGCTTTTATCATCCATAGCCCTTCAACATTCTGATGTGAAAGTAATTGAAATTTTTACTCTACTATAATGTGGTATGTTAGTATACAGGGTGAGTCACCTAACGTTACTGCTGGATATATTTCGTAAACCACATCAAATACTGACGAACCGATTCCAGAGACAGAACGTGAGGAGAGGGGCTAGTGTAATTGTTTAATACAAACCATACAAAAATGCACGGAAGTATGTTTTTTAACACAAACCTACGTTTTTTTAAATGGTACCACGTTAGTTTTGGTAGCACATCTGAGCATATAAACAAATACGTAATCAGTGCCGTTTGTTGCATTGTAAAATGTCAATTACATCCGGAGATATTGTAACCTAAAGTTGACGTTTGAAATCTCCGAAGTTCAGTTTCGAGTTGTAGGAAACACGGGCCACGGTCGGCAGCAGTATCTGCAGGGACATGTTTCCGATGACGACCGTGTTTACGAGTGTGGCTGTAGTGCACTGTTGTGGTTTGGTCTAGCTGCCGCAGTGTCCGCATGTAGCGCTTGCTGCTATTGTTATTCTGCATTCGTCTCCGCACGCAGACCAACTGTGGTATACCGTGTTACCAGACGTCTGTGATAGTGTAGTGTTGTAGGCACTGTGACCATGGTGTATTCGAACTCTGAAAAGGCGGAGATGATACTCATCTATGGCGAGTGTCGACGACATGCAGCTGAAGCCTGCAGGGTGTATGCAGAACGGTACCCGGACAGAGAGCATCCAACGTGCCGCACACTGCAAAACATCTACCGCCAACTGTATGCAACAGGTATGGTCGTAGCACGCAAACAGGTCCGTAACAGGCCAGTCACAGGAGAAGCGGGTGCAGTTGGTGTGTTAGCTGCTGTTGCCATGAACCCACACATGAGTACACGGGACATTGCGAGAGCCGGTGGACTGAGTCAATGTAGTGTCATGCGCATACTGCATCGTCACTGCTTTCACCCGTTTAATGTGTCGCTACATCAGCAATTACGTAGTGATGACTTTAATCTTCGAGTGATATTCTGTCAATGGGCATTAACAGAGAATGCGTTGCAGTTCTACCTGTTTACCGATGAAGCGGGTTTCACAAACCACGGGGCAATGAATCTACGGAACATGCATTACTGGTCCGTGGACAATCCTCGCTGGTTCAGACAGGTAGAGCGACAGCGACCGTGGACTGTAAATGTATGGTGCGGAATCATTGGCGACCACCTCACTGGTCCTCACTTCATTGCAGGGGCCCAAGCAGCTGCAACATACATCGCGTTTCTACAGAATGATCTGCCAACCTTGCTCGAAAATGTTCCACTGGAAACGCGTCGACGTATGTGGTATCAGCATGATGGTGCACCTGCACATTCCGCAATTAACACTAGGCTGACCCTTGTCAGGATGTTCGACGGGCGTTTCATAGGACTTGGAGGACGCATAAATTGGCCAGCCCGTTCTCCTGATCTTACCCCTCTGGACTTCTTTCTGTGGGGTACGTTAAAGGAGAATGTGTACCGTGATGTGCCTACAACCCCAGAGGATATGAAACAACGTATTGTGGAAGCCTGCGGCGAAATTACACCAGATGTGCTGCGGCGTGTACGATATTCATTACGCCAGAGATTGCAATTGTGTGCAGCAAATGATGGCCACCACATTGAACATCTATTGGCCTGACATGCCGGGACACACTCTATTCCACTCCGTAATTGAAAACGGAAACCACGTGTGTACGTGTACCTCACCCCTCATGGTAATGTACATGTGCGTCAGTGAAAAAGACCAATAAAAAGGTGTTAGCATGTGGACGTAATGTGCTGTTCAAGTCTCTTCTGTACCTAAGGTCCATCACCGTTCCCTTTGGATCCCTACGTAATTCGGTGCTCTCCGATACATACGATCGAACAGCGGAGGAGTGGTACTCAAGCGTCAGCTTTAGGTTACAATATCTCCGGATGTAATTAACATTTCACAATGCAACAAACGGCACTGATTACGTATTTGTTTATACGTTCAGATGTGCTAACAAAACTAACGGGGTTCCATTTAAAAAAAACGTAGGTTGCATGGGGGCTTAATTAAAATAATACTGCAGATATTTTTTTAGTAGCTGTAAGTCCGATTACGCTGTTTCGTAAACGGCTGGCCCTGACTAGTATTAGTACGCAATCTGACTGCATAGAACAACAACAAAGAATGAAATGAAAAATTTTCATTAACACAATTAATTAATTAAGTCCCCAGCAACTATAAAACCAACGCCACAACAAGCACAAGTGTAGCTGTTCTGTATGTGGTAGTATGACTCAACGCACATCTGGCACGGTTCTTCTTCAACAAGACAAGAATTTTTAAATATTGACGTTATAAAAGAAAATTAGAAATACTATAATTGTGCAAGAAAACCAAAATTACACTCTAATACAAGAACACAAGCCAGATGCTTTGTTGACTGAACCTGTAATGATGCATTATTTGAGACACACAAATAATAAAAGAACATACCGTTTTATTACCTTCATATATATTGACGAAATGCACTCTGATCATTACAATATCTCCATTAGAATAACATCTGCTATCTCTCCCATCAAATAACTGCATAAAACATGGAACAACACTCTCCACTATCACATCTCACTCCGACTTCACGACAAGCAGTGTCCACCACAACTTCTCGGCAACGGTCCGCCGCTCGTGGTCTCGCGGTAGCGTTCTCGCTTCCCGAGCACGGGGTCCCGGGTTCGATTCCCGGCGGGGTCAGGGATTTTCGCCTGCCTCGAGATGACTGGGTGTTTGTGTTGTCCTCATCATTTCATCATCATCCAGGAAAGTGGCGAAATTGGACTGAGCAAAGGTTGGGAAATTGTACGGGCGCTGATAACCACGCAGTTGAGCGCCCCACAAACCAAAACATCATCAACAACTTCACGGCAAGAACTGCCTGCCGCTACTTCTCAATAATCACTGCCAGTGGAGGCGCCGGAACAAAACTCTCTGGTGCGATCTCTGGCGCTGTGGCTCAGTGTAGCCACCTTTCATATGCCCTACCTCCACGGGCTAGAATTTGATGGTATTTTTGCCAGCATTGGTGGTGAAAATACCACCAAATTCGTCAAAAAAATACAGACAAAAATAAAAGATAATATTAATACGTAAATATCATATAACTAGATAAAATTTTGGCTTTGCACTGACCTTTCAATAGCCTAATATATAAAATACAGTAAGGAATACAAATTCTTTCATACATATGACTTTACATAATAGTTTACACAAGTATTATGTGGTTAAACAGTTCAATCAATAGCGTCAGCAATGACGAATATGTACAGGTAAGAGTCTCATAATTTTTCACAAACAGTAATACACAAAAAATCAGTTTATACAAATATTCACATAAAATGCTTTCACAACAAGTAGTTGACAGTTCCAGCAGTAGCACCCAGCAATGTTGAATAGGTGCAGACAGCAACCAGTGACATCATCTCAGTAGAAGCAGTCCATCAGTGGCACCCAGCATTGTGGAATAGGTGCAGACACCATCCGGTGACATCATTTCAGTAGAAGCAGTCCATCAGTGGCACCCAGCAATGTTGAGCAGGTGCAGACAGCAACAGGTGACATCATCTCAGTAGAATCAGTTCCATCAGTTGCACCCAGCATTGTGGAACAGGTGCAGACACCATCAGGTGACATCATTTCACCAGAAGCAGTTCCATCAATGGCACCCAGCATTGTGGAGTAGGTGCAGACTACAACAGGAGACATCATTTCAGTAGAAGCAATCCATCAGAGGCACCCAGCAATGTTGAGTAGGTGCAGACACCATCAGGTGACATCATTTCAGTAGAAGCAGTCCATCAGTGGCACCCAGCAATGTGGAACAGGTGCAGACTCCAACAGGTGACATCATTTCAGTAGAAGCAGTCCATCAGTGGCACCCAGCATTGTGGAGTAGGTGCAGACTCCAACGGGTGACATCATTTCAGTAGAAGCAGTCCATCAGTGGCACCCAGCAAAGTTGAGTAGGTGCAGACACCATCAGGTGACATCATTTCAGTAGAAGCAGTTCCATCAGTGGCACACAGCATTGTGGAGTAGGTGCAGACTCCAACAGGAGACATCATTTCAGTAGAAGCAATCCATCAGAGGCACCCAGCAATGTTGAGTAGGTGCAGACACCATCAGGTGACATCATTTCAGTAGAAGCAGTCCATCAGTGGCACCCAGCAATGTGGAACAGGTGCAGACTCCAACAGGTGACATCATTTCAGTAGAAGCAGTCCATCAGTGGCACCCAGCAATGTTGAGTAGGTGCAAACACCAACAGGTGACATCATTTCAGTAGAAGCAGTTCCATCAGTGGCACTCAGCATTCTGGAGTAGGTGCAGACACCAACAGGTGACATCATTTCAGTAGAAGCAGTCCATCAGTGCCACCCAGCATTGTGGAGTAGGTGCAGACTCCAACAGGTGACATCATTTCAGTAGAAGCAGTCCATCAGTGGCACCCAGCAAAGTTGAGTAGGTGCAGACACCATCAGGTGACATCATTTCAGTAGAAGCAGTCCATCAATGGCACCCAGCATTGTGGAGTAGGTGCAGACTCCAACAGGTGACATCATTTCAGTAGAAGCAGTCCATCAGTGGCACCCAGCAAATGGTGCAGACACCATCAGGTGACATCATTTCAGTAGAAGCAGTCCATCAATGGCATCCAGCAATGTTGAGTAGGTGCAGACAGCAGTCCATAATATTCACTATCACTAATCACACTGTTCATCAGAGTTTATAAGCAGAAAGTAAACATCTCCGATTGGCACCAATCATGTAGAAAAAGTACAAGTAACAGTCCATAATATTCACTATCACTGATCACACTGTTCATCAGCAGAAATTAAACATGTCCTAGTGGCACCAATCATGTAGAAAAAGTACAAGTAACAGTCCATAATATTTACTATCACTGATCACACAGTTCATCAGCAGAAATGAAACATTTCTAAGTGTCACACATCATGTTGAAAAGTGCAGGTAACAGTTCATAATATTCATCATCACTACTCAGACAGTTCAAGCATGAACAATAGTTTGAATAGACATACAAATGCTTTTACACTAAACATACAAATCATAACAAACACACAAATGATGTCAGATAATTGTCATATTAACTATTACAAGTACACAAACATCAGTAAACCTATAATATTTATGGGTGTCAGTGCAAGCCACTACAAACAAATAAAATAATATTTAGGAGATAGGTGGGTAGGATTAGGAAAGGAAAACACACAAAACACACTCACTCATCTTTCATCCACATTAAGTACTACTGTGTAATTGAATAGTGTTAACTGTGTAATTGCAATTCTGTCAAAATTTGATGTTCATCATGTGTATCAAGTGGTAGTGGCAGCAATGTATAGCAGTCAATAATAGTTAAGTCAACGTCATAGTCATCATGTCAAGACCGAGATAGGTGGGTAGGATTAGGAAAGGAAAACACACAAAACACACTCACTCATCTTTCATCCACATTAAGTACTACTGTGTAATTGAATAGTGTTAACTGTGTAATTGCAATTCTGTCAAAATTTGATGTTCATCATGTGTATCAAGTGGTAGTGGCAGCAATGTATAACAGTCAATAATAGTTAAGTCAACGTCATAGTCATCATGTCAAGACCAATGTTTGCCAAGCCAGATCAAAATGTACGGTTGCTGAACAACTGTCAGTGAGCCAAGATATGCAAACACTTCCTCTCTCCCAAAAAAAAGTACATACTGCTTAGTGATTTAACAAAGTGTGTGTAGACAATCTTCCTTCCACTTTAGTGTTCTAGTCTGCTATCTTCATCCTCCTTGTTCCATATAGACCAACAAAAAAAATATGCACCTCACTCACTTTACCTCTTATCCACCAAAACTCCAACAATCATCAACTTCACACAATCTCAATACCTCAATAATATCTCTTCAATACGTCGATACATATAAACCTTATTGCCAATATCATTTCACTTCCATAACAACTCTTTCCTCTAGTCAGTCTCCTCGAACAAGTACGGATAAAATCCTAATGCAAACCTCATCATCCCATACAATCCGAAGACACACTGTCAACACACAACCTCTGTGTAATCCATCTGAGCCAAAATCTTCTACTCATTACGAATTATAAACAAAGAAATGCATACATGACCTCTAACAGACTTAGTTCGAATAACTCTCAGTAATTAAGTACGATTACGGAGTGTGAATGATCATAATATTTCACAGTGCGTACACCACTTCAAGAATTATGGCAAACAGAAGCAAACATGTGGAGTATTTCTTGTGTCAAGTGTCACTTCCTATTTCAGATGCTCACAAAAAATGCAGTGTAATAACTGTCAATGTTCTAAACCTAGTTTTGGTATGTCATGTCGTTAGCTTTCTTCCTATTAGCATAAATTTATACAGCTTCCATAAAACCTCCAGCTCATGTGACTTATATGACGTTTATTGTACTAAAGTCGCTCGTCGAATTACTGCAGTTCATTTTCTTATGTTAAAATATAAAGCACTGAGCGTAAGCAAAACAAGCAATAGCGAGTAAATATACCAGTAGTGAAGAGAATGTCAACAAGTGGATGCAGCACAATTCTTACAACGAGGCTCTGCCAAGCGAACAATCTGTAATTAATACAATAGTGTGACCTAAACTCTATGTTTATACACAGTATATCAGCATTTCTATATACTAAATTAAAGAGTAGTTGTGACGACAAACAGAAGCGTATAAATATGCAATCCATACGCATAGCAGTAAACATATATCTTACGTAATAAACAGGTCATTAGCATCATATCAGCATAAGCAAATAAATGTTCATATGTAATCTTAATAAGTAAACATGAAGGCGCAAGCAGATAAATGACAAAGTGTAACCTACATACATAACCACAGTCAGCACAATTAATCAGGTGACAATTATAATTTAAATAAATAAGCACAGCAGGCACATAATTAAAAAATATGACATCAGTGAAAAAGCATAGCAGCCAAGCGATGCATAATATACACAAGTTACAACTCAGTTCATTAATAATCATTGTCAAAATCAGTTAACGTACGCAAGCACGTCGCTTCACAAGTAAATTCATAGAACATGAAATTTAGCACAAAGTATAAATCACGTAATCGCGAGCAGCAAATTACGTCTAAAGTACGTATCTAAGTGGAAATATGTTACCTGAAAAATAGACTCAATTAATAGTTACCTTTATAGTTTATTACTTTCTTCTTCGAAATGACATTTTTCCTGAAATTTTCTCGATAGCAAGTCGTCTTAACGTCGGACACGCACAGAATTTACCTGAAGTTCTTAAATATTTTATAGAACCGTATCCTGAAAAATACTGAATGTTAATAACATAATTCATCAAGTCACTATAGCTTTATACTGAATTTAGTCGGAGAAATTAGACTGTGTATTTGTTTATGGCTGTCAGTGCATTCGCACTGAGCGCTCGATCAGCTGTAGGCGCGTGACGTAGGAAACAATTGTTTGCGGTCAACGACTGCCTTGTGCGGCACGCAGACTTGACTGTTGCTTTGAGTATATGCCGCCGCCCAAACACAGCGCGGTATCCTTGTACTCTCTGCATCTTTACATGTAGCTTTTAGTTTCTCACAAGTACGTCATTCCACAAAAATTTTAACGTTTGATATATGATGTATTCCCTTAGAGCGTCGTGATTTAAGAGTTTCTACTTCAACAGTGTTATCATGAATAATTTTGCGAATTCTATATGGGCCGTTATAAAGCAGAAAAAATTTGCGACACAAGCCTTTTCCTTTGTGAGACAAACGGTGAGACTAAATTAACACTTTTTGACTAACTGACAACATTTTTAAACGACCAGGACGCTTAGCTGATTTCTCTCTTCTAGCAGCCGCAGATGCAATATTTTGCAGAGCCATGTTCACAACTTCAGAATGCCGCAGTTTCCGTGAAGGCGGAAAAGGAACGATTTCAGATATGCGATTTGTCGGTGCTTTGTTTTTTAATATCAGTATAGGCGGTAAAGAAGTTGAGTCATTAGGATGTTCATTCAGAATGTTTTGAAAAATATGAAGATACTGATCCTAAGTTCTGTGATTCTGATGACAATAAAGGCGACACAATTTATTGATTTCCTTCATCCATCTCTCTGAAGCGTTAGATTGAGGGTGAAAAAGTGAAATAAAGATTGGTTTAATTTTACGACGCTGTAGAGTACGAAGCCAAATTTTAGAACGAAACTGTGATCCATTATCTGATATAACCTTATCAACATGACCAACTTCTTTAAGAAAATGGTTGATGAAAGCATTAGATACTGAACGAGCTGTTGCTTTGCGTAACGGTGTAAAACACACATATTTTGATGTCAGTTCCACTGCTACGAAAATATACACAAAACCATTAGTAGAACGAACCACTGGACCGAACAAATCAACTGCAGCCATGTCCTTTAATTTCGCTGGAATGATAGGAAACAACAGGGCTCTGTGAGAAACTGTTGACAGCTTAGCCTTTTGACAAAATTTCCATTTAGCCAGAACAGATCGAATACGTTTTTCCATATTACTGAAGTAGCAATTTTCCCGTAATTTATGAAAGCATTTTCTGGGACCAAAGTGTGCATAACTGAAATGCGTATACCAAATCAGCTTATTAACCCACTCATCAGGAATACAAACTAACCAAACAGAGTTGTCGACCGATTTTCGTTTAAAAATAATGTCATTGCGAACTAAATAATGCTGTCTAATCGCTACGCTTTCCTTTCTCCTCCACTTCTCCTTAATGTCCTTCCAGATTGGATCCTTATTTTGCTCCTTAGCGATGTCCTGGAGCGAAGACGAAATAAAGTTCTCAAACGCAACACCTTGAATATACATCAAACAATAATTGTTTTCCTTGCAGTCCTCTTCAGCACTTTGTTTCAAACCCATAGGTGCACGTGATAAAGCATCAGCAACAATATTTGAAGAACCCTGTATGTAAACAATACTAAAATCAAATTCCTGTAGGTACAACGCCCATCGTGACAATCTGCCATGAGTTAATTTTGTCGACATAAGAAATTCCAGAGCTCGATGATCGGTGTAAACCTTAGTATGTCTGCCAAACAAAAATGTCCGAAATTTTGTAAAAGCCCAAACAACCGCCAAAGCTTCAAGTTCCGTAATCGAATAATTCTTTTCTGATTTAGAAAGAACACGACTTCCAAATGCAATAGTCTTTTGTACTACAACGCCGTTTTCTTCTATCTCTTGAAATAAATGTGCACCTAGGCCTTTGTATGATGAGTCCGTCGCCAAAAAAAAATCTTTAGATAAATCCGGGTGTGAAGGAAGTGGAGCAGCAACTAAAGCATCACGGAGTTGTTCAAATTCTGACTGAGCTTCCTCATCCCAACACCAATTAGATTTCTTTCCAGATAGTTCACATAAACGAGGTGTGGTCAAATTGTCCAATCTAACAAAGCGTCTAAGAAAATTACAGACACCAAGGAAACTACGAACATCACGTTTTGTGGTAGGAACAGCATAATTACGAATAGCGTCTAGTTTTTCTGGATCAGGAAGAATACCTTCTGTAGAAATAATGTGACCGAGAAATTTCACCTGAGAACGACCAAATTCAGATTTTTCTAAGTTCACCGTAACGCCAACTCTTGCAAAAATACGTAATAATGAATCCAAAATTTTGTTGTACTCACTCCAAGAATGTTTAGCAATAAGAATGTCGTCAACATATGAAGTAATATTGTCACGAAGATAAACAGGTAAAATTTCATTTAAGCTACGAATGAATGCTGCTGAAGATACAGTAAGTCCAAACGGTAATTTTCGAAACTGGTAACAGTTACCAAAGGCTAAAAAGGCAGTATATTTTCTACAACCAGGGTGGAGTTCTATTTGCCAAAAACTTGCGCGCATATCAATCGTGGATAAAACTTAAACTCCATGAAAATGTTGAAGAAGTTCATCTAAATTTTGTGGATGGTCAGTTTCAGGGATGATGATATTATTTATCTGTCTGGAATCCAGAACCAAACGAATTGACCCATCCTTTTTAAGAACAACGTGTAATGGGCTAGTATAAGGACTGACTGCAGGCTCAATAATGCCCTGATCTAACATGTATTGAAGTTCATTCTTAACCTTGTCTCTGTAAGCCAAAGGAATAGCGTACGTTTTCCCGCGAAATGGTGTGTGTTCTTTTACTTTAAATAAATATTGTAATCCTTGTATAGTTCCTGTGTGATGTCTAAATACTGTAGCATGTGAAGTCAAAATGTGGTGCAGCTCTTCTCTTGCAACGTCATCTGGCACTTCAGCTTTCTTAACCTTTTCATTAATTAATTCTTCGCTATTAATTATATCATCCATCGCGTCTCTGTACCTATTGTCATTGTCATGAATAAACACACTGTCGTCATAATGCTCAACGAAAACATCAGAAGTAAGAAACCTTAAACATTTTGTATCTGACTCAGATCTTGTTAAACACTCGAAAAATTTCAAACATTTCGGCATTCCGGCCACAGTCAAATTCACACTTCCTTCTTTAAAGTTCAAAATTGCCTTATGTGCGTTAAGACACTCCATACCTAATATAATTTGCGTACTGAGAAATGGAACAATAATAAAATTAGCGGAAAATTCGTATCCTTGACAATTGAAATTTAGGTTGGTCTGTTGTTTAACTTCTACACCTTTTCCAGAAATCGCTCCTCGAATTGTAGTTTTAGAAATAGGTAACACAGGACAGGCAATAGTCCTTTCACATATACGAAAAACTGATTCACTAATGACGTTCAATGGGCTCCCAGAATCTAAAACTGCAGTGAACTTATTCTTACCCACACATACTTCAATAACAGGATGTAAAAATGCGTCTACATTATTTTCCTTTTCGTCTAACAAAATGTCTCTCATGTCTTCCAGGCGTACGTAGTGTAAAGCCGTAGTGTCATTACTTTCTGAACCGTCTATATTGCTGCCAGAAGCCGATGCTGCTAGTCATTGTCGATTGTTTGCGTCACGTCTTTGATTATTCGCGTCATTTCGCGGATCCATTTCTACGATTTACACTTGTCTCTCTGAAGTTCTGTCACGTGGAGGATGCCAATTAGGTCCCTCCTGTCTGTTAGATACAAATTCTTGGTTGTGTCTGTTATTAAAATTTCTGTTTCCTGTCTGTCTGCATAACTACTTGTTTATAATTTCGACTGTCACTTCTGAAATTATTGTTGTATCTACTACCCTGATTACTTCTGTAGTAAGAATTTCTATTACTGTTTGAATAATTTCTGTCTTGATAATACCGATTACTGTTTCCGTATGATTGATCATTCTGGTACGAATTACCGTTATTATAATTGTCTGTGTAATTTCTGTTAGAACGTCTGTTATTGTCATAAGGCTGGTATCTATTGTCCTGTCTGTTACGTCTGTCATTCTCAAAGTTACCCATATAACGCCCGTTCCGATCACTATCCCTTTTCTCTGAAAATCTATTGTAATTACTGTTACTGAAAAAGTTACAAGAAGTCCCGTCGTCGTTGTCATACTCAAGTTCTTGCAACAATGTCTTAAAAGTCTCAATGTCGTCTTTACATCTTCCGGCTAAAGAAATTTGTCTTATGGATTGTGGCAGCTTAGTTAAACAAATGCGAATTAATTCAGTCGGGCTATAAGGGTTGGAAAGGAACTGATTCTTTCGAATCATGTCTTCAAAATATTCTGCCGGCGTGCGGAACTCAGAGTGTTTGAAGTTACGCTGCATAATCAGACTATGTTTGACTCTATCTTGCGTGTTTTCGGACTAATATGCCGATAGAAATGCATGATAAAAATCATTCAGATTATTACAATCTCTAATGAGTGCGCGCATCCGCGTCGCCGGTTCGTTTTCTAAATATCCCCACATAAATTCCAGTTTGTGACTTAGTGGCCAATTTGGTGGAAGTGCGTACAAAAATTGATCTAACCATGCACATGGATGTATGTCATTCTTAGAATTGCGGAAGATCTTAAATTTCCGAACAGTCAAAAAGTGTTTATAGTCAAAGTTTTCGCCTCGTGGCGACAAAGACCTACCGCCTCTGTCCCAGTCCCAATGTCGATTATTGTCAAGTTCGCGCGCCTGGCGCTCTCTTGTTGCATCCCGTAAATGAAACAAATTATTTTCTTCAAACCCCTCTGGTACCTGTGATTCTACATTTCTTTTGCCGTCTTTTCCTACGATTTCGCCTTCAATTTGTTTGACTTGCTTTTTTAATGCCTCAAATTCCCTTTTCACGCGTTCATTAAATTTTCCCTGATTTTCAACATGTTTATTTATGCTATGGTACTCTTCGGTTTCTGAAAATGGCAATGGAGCTGTGTCATCTGAATCTCTGTCCCCATTTAAACTAAGATTTGTCAATTTATCTGCAATCTCCTCCACTCTTTCCGATAAGTCACCAATGTGTTCTTTCTGTTTATTTACGTCTTCCGTAAGTGTCGCGACTCGCGTTTCAGTATTAACGCATTTAGTAGTTAACTGTTCATACTGTTGTGTTAGGTTATTTAATCTGTCATTTGGTACGGATTCCTCGATTCTCTCAAATATTTCTTCCTTATCTTTAACTCTGAAAATTTCTGTACTATCACGCGATCTCTTTCTTCCTGTTCTCTATCCTGTTCCCTTTGTCTAATCTCTACTGCAACTAATCTATTATTGTGAGCATTCAAAATCGGTTGTACTTCTTCTCGAATATCTTTCTTTAATTCATCTTTCATGTTTTTGAAACATGTCCCTATTCGTGAGTCTAACCGTGTTTCCAAAGTTCGAATCTCTGTTTTAAATTCAGATCCTAACTGTGATCCCAATGAGTCTAACCGTGTTTCTATTGTTCCCATTTCTGTTTTAATTGTCCCTATCTCTGTTTTTAATTCAGATCGCAAAGTTCCCATCTGTGATCCCAAATGTAATATAGCATCCATCAACTGCTCCATGTTAGCCGGTTCGAAATTCTTTTCGCCCCTAACATTTCCCGCAAAACTAACTTCCTTCTGCATAGCCATAACGCTATCTGTGTTCGATAATATTTCAGAATCTTCTATCGTTAATCTCGTATTCTGTGAATTTTCTGATTGAGAAAAATTTTGAAATGGTTCCGGACTATTTTCCCGACTTATTAAATTGTTTTCCACTTCATTATTCATCATACTGTTCCCCTGTGTTGGCGAGTTCGCCATGTCAACAATTTCGTCATTCTCACTATCCATCATTTTTGCCTTTTTCATTGATCGCGTAAATATTTACAAAACATACAAAACTCGTCACTGTACGAAAATTACACACAATGCCTCCTTATGTCCAACAATACCATTCACTCGAAATGTTTCCCTCAAACACGATTGACGAACAATTGAAATAATTGCACTAAATCGTCAAACGCGTATACAAGACAACAAAATTAAATTATGAAATACCATAAGAAGAATGACAATTACCAAATCTACACATGCAATATAACTACAATTACCAAACTACAAATTACTACAACAATACTACTGTCTACTATTTTTACAATCAGAAGAATTCCAAGGGACGATCCGAAGCAGCGGTCGCCACGTGCATGGGGGCTTAATTGAAATAATACTGCAGATATTTTTTTAGTAGCTGTAAGTCCGATTACGCTGTTTCGTAAACGGCTGGCCCTGACTAGTATTAGTACGCAATCTGACTGCATAGAACAACAACAAAGAATGAAATGAAAATTTTCATTAACACAATTATTTAATTAAGTCCCCAGCAACTATAAAACCAACGCCACAACAAGCACAAGTGTAGCTGTTCTGTATGTGGTAGTATGACTAAACGCACATCTGGCACGGTTCTTCTTCAACAAGACAAGAATTTTTAAATATTGACGTGATAAAAGAAAATTAGAAATACTATAATTGTGCAAGAAAACCATACATCATTGCCCATAGGACATGCGAAAATCATACCTCCCTTCCCCACGGCAAATTCTACAAACAGATTTCCGTGTTCAAGCCCAACACTAAATATGTATTTTCTTAAATTCAACAGCTTCTCTTCACTGAAAAATTCTGTATAATTGTACTTGTAATGCCCTGTGGCAAATTGAACACAAGGAATTGCTTCCCCAATAACTTCGCTACACGTATCATTCCTTCAACTGAATCTCTCTCTTTCAATATTGCTCACATCTCTACTAAACCTTTTACTGTTAATTATAACGCCCTTCTCACATTCATGTACACCCCAGTATTTAATTCTCCGTCTGTCTGCAATTTATACTGACCACATTTCTCCACTAGTGATCCAAATTAGCCGAAGATCGCTATGTATAGTTTTCAAATGAATTCCCAGCCTTCTGAAACTTTAAAATCACCCTTAGCATTATCTTTAAATTCTGTTATTTTGTCCTCAATGGGAGCTAATTCTTCAGAGACTTCGACTATTTTTTCATCTGTTTCTATTTCTGCTTCCCCATACCTGACTTTAGCCTTCTCATAATCTGATTTATTCTGCCCCAGATCGCAATTTCTTGCAAGACGTATTCACCTTTATTACTACATCAGATGATGATTCCATATTATGAAACTTGATAGACAGTTCATCTACACTACTGGCCATTAAAATTGCTGCACCACGAAGTTGACGTGTTACAGACGCGAAATTTCACCGACAGGTAGAAGATGCTGCGATTTGCAAATGATTAGCTTTTCAGAGCATTCAAACAAGGTTGGCGCCGGTGGCAATACCTGCAACGTGCTGACATGAGGAAAGTTTTCAACCGACTTTTCATACACAAACAGCAGTTGACCGACGTTGCTGGGAGAAACGTTGTTGTGACGCCTCGTGTAAGGAGGAGAAATTTGGACCATCACGTTTCCGACTTTGATAAAGGTCGGATTGTAGCCTGTCGCGATTGCGGTTTATCATATCGCGACATTGCTGCTCGCGTTGGTCGATATCCAATGACTATTAGCAGAATATGGAATCGGTGGGTTCAGGAGGGTAATACGGAACGCCGTACTGCATCCCAACGGCCTCGTATCACTAGCAGTCGGGTGACAGGTATCTTATCCGCATGGCTGTAACGGATCGTGCAGACACGTCTCGATCCCTGAGTCAACAGATGGGGACGTTTGCAAGACAACCATCTGCACGGGCAGTTCGACGACGTTTGCAGTATGCACGAATGGCAAAACGTCATTGTTTCGGATGAATCCAGGTTCTGTTTACAGCATCATGATGTTCGCATCCGTGTTTGGCGACATGGCGGTGAACGCACATTGAAAGCGAGTAATCGTAATCGCCATACTGGCGTATCACCTGGCGTGATGGTATGGGGTGCCATTGGTTACACATCTCGGTCACCTCTTGTTCGCATTGACGGCATTTTGAACAGTGGTCGTTACATTTCAGATGTATTACGACCCGTGGCTCTACCCTTCATTCGATCCCTGCGAAAGCGTACATTTCAGCAGGATAATGCACGACCGCATGTTTCAGGTCCTGTACGGACCTTTCTGGATGCAGAAAATGTTCGACTGCTGCCCTGGCCAGCACATTCTCCAGATCTCTCACCAGTTGAAAACGTCTGGTCAATGGTGGCCAAGCAACTGGCTCGTCACAATACGCAAGTCACTACTCTTGATGAACTGTGGTATCGTGTTGAAGCTGCATGGGCAGCTATACTTGTACACGCCATCCAAGCTGTGTTTGACTCAATGCCCAGGCGTATCAAGGCCGTTATTACGGCTAGAGGTGGCTGTTTTCGATACTGATTTCTCATGATCTATGTACCCAACCGCCTGAAAATGTAATCAGATGTCAGTTCTAGTATAATATATGTGTCCAATCAATACCCGTTTATCATCTGCATTTCTTCTTGGTATAGCAATTTAAATGACCAGTAGTGTATCAACAATATCAAATTTTAAATCCCCACTTTCGGACTTAACACTATCATTAATTTGGGACATTATGTCGTCAAATTTCGATTTCATTCTGGTAATTAGCTTCTCACTAATTGAGTTGAAGAATAGAGTGCACTAATCGTCAATGGCTGACGACTAGCAACACAAGACATGTAATGCAGCTGACGGTTGTCCTCAAATCGTATCGACTGTTACTGCGACTTGTGTAACAAACAGTGACAAAAGGGGCCTCGGTCGAGATACTGTGGCAACCTTGTGGAGATGGCAACGTGATGGCCGGGCGATGACGAGGAGAGGGTCGCGGCGCATGCGTGTGGCATAGCGAATGAAGACAGTGACACTGCTGACTGGCATCGGAGTGGTCAGTGGCTTCTCGCTGTAAATGCGACATGGAATGGCGGCGGAAGAACACGGCAACTCGGCAAAATTCACTCGGACCAGCGACATTCCGAATTCGTGAACAGACTGTGGCATTGGAATGTGGGATACGCTGCGGAGTCTCTTGCGTTGCAGTCTACAGTTATGTCGATGTCCACATATGCACAATTATTACAGTGCCTAACTATTACTGCTATGCTTTGCCTATAGCTCTGTGTCTCAACACTGGCTGTGCACAAGCCTATACATTTCGTGGAACACTCGATCCCTAAATACTTGTTGAATGGAAAGGAAACTGTTCATTCCTGGACGAGCCTCTAACTGCAACTTACCTATGGTTAGCGATAAGTACTGCTGCTAGCAAACCAGCAGTGGGTGAGTGCATAGTCTGTTATATGACTCGTCTGTACAGAGGTTCCGTTGCCTATCGTCGCATAATGTCGATACATAAGCGGTTAACCGTGGTCTAAGAGATAAGTTATGAAATACGGATACATAAGAACAGAGTAAATTATGTGATGAAATCAGGAATTAAGGCTATGATCCCTCGGGGTATTGATATATATTTCGCACATCTTTGCATTATACTGATTCTTTATTTATAGAAAATTACTTTCTTAAGAATGTTGGTCGTACACGTACTGTATACAGTGGTACAATCTGAATCTTAAATATTTCTAGCAGAGCAGTTGCAGACAAATAAACAGTTCACTGCATCATAGTCACTGTAAGTTGCACTACATTCACAAGGCAAATTCTCAGTTCGCAAACTGATAAACCGAAGGATAACACCTGAATAATGCTGTATGCATGGTTCTACGTAGGAACGCAACAAATGTGGTCCCCAGGCCGCTCTAGCAAACCTTACCCACGAGGCTCCCACCACTAATAGGACCACGATCTCTGCCTTACCAATTCGTCTTGAGTTTTTGTCACGTGACACACTACTCCAGTGAAACTAATGTCCATATACCTATCCATCATTGGTTTAGATACACTTTCCACAGTATTCAAGTACTTTAACCAAATATTTTATACAGTTCTGTACACAATTATTACCATCAGATAGTAATATATTTTCTTGTTACAATTTTATTTTATTTTAACACATTGCACGAACAGAAGGAGAAATCACTCGTCAAAAAGTCGACTTTATTATTTCTTGCCAGTTTCGCGTCATGTTATTCAGATTCCTCTACAATTATTAATATACAAATTTACTACTGAATGAACGTAGAAAATTAAGTATCAGTACAAATTATTCACGTGGAGGCTAGTAGATTTATGTATTTGTGGATAGCTCCGTTTCACGTGCACAGTTTCACCTTTTGTATTTCATATCCACAATCCAAATGTTCAAATGTGTGTGGAATCTAATGGGACTTAACTGCTAAGGTCATCAGTCCCTAAGCTTACACACTGCTTAACCTAAAGTATCGTAAGGACAAACACACACACCCATGCCCGAGGGAGGACTGAAGCCTCAGCCGGGACCAGCCGCACAGTCCATGACTGCAGCGCCTGAGACCGCTCGGCCAACACCGTGCGGCTCCACAATCCATTGTCTCACAGATGACAGGTTGGATTTTCAATGCTCACAGTTTACAATCAGTCACAATTCACCAACGTTCCTCTACTAATGCAATAGACAATGCTGCAGGTGGTGTTCTTAGCCTCTCGCATTTAGCGTTTTCTCTAGCAGAGTAAGAGGAGCACATCCCCACCATGAAAAATACACTCTACGCCGTAAAACCACTTCGTCCGTACTTCACGGCTGACACTAAATAACTATGATGGCAGATGACGTTCTCTAGACATTCGCCAAAACCAAACCTTTTCATCGGATGTCCACTGGGTAGAATGTGTTTTGGAGTCATCGACTGTCCAGTGGTGTCCACTTCACACGTCAGTGCATCACTTAGCAAAGATTACAGACGTGCATTACTTATTAGAAACTGCTGGACCACCGTATCTCATCCTTTTTAACTCAACCTGCTAGATGGATTGATGGTAGCTCTCTGGAACTGGGAAGTCATTCATTTAGTTAATTTCATGCAATTTTTTACAACCACCTCCCACAATGCTCGACGACCCCTATCTGTCAGTACATACTGACTTCACAGTCACATCAGGAACAGACGATTTTGACACCTTGAGAATGTCACTGATGGATTCTGCCCGGTGAACTGTTTCGATATGTAACCGAAAGCGCGCCCTCTTTGCCTTTAGCTAAGGAATCATCTCATACCGTTTCGCCAGTGGGCATGCGCGATCTGTGCCGTGCCGGATTAATGGTGTTCCGCATGAATACGTTCTCAGTCGTTGACCACCAATAATTCGAGAATGGCTATGCGAGGTCAAGTGCTGGCAGTCATGTGGGACATGGACGCTATGAGCAACTGCCGAAATTGAACGTTACTTTGAGCGATGGCTCCCGGATTTGGTGAAAGGAGGCTCTCAAGCATGGTCTGTCATTTGTGCCCTCAGAAATCATGGACAAAGTGAAATTACTGAGCCGTATGGAATTATTTGGTGAGGTCACTTTTGTGTCGACTGTATGTTTACCGATTCGGCTGAATTACATTGACCAGATTCTTTATGTCACCCTTACTTCCGTCTGTCACGTTTCAGCCTGGTTCGTAGCTATGAATATTACTTGCCCGACCTTTAAGCACTTGATTTTGATACACAAGATTCAGTTTTTAGATTGTTGTTTTTAAATGACGCTTTTAGGGCGTTCCTGTTTAAATTTCTTTATAAATTCTTTTATAAAATTAGCCTGAGTAATCTTCGTTTAAAATCGAGCTCTTCTTTTCTTTCCTGTCCTTTAGTTGATTAGCACTTTACTTGAGAATCTCCACCCATTGCTTCTACAACAGGTAAAAAGTATTCTTAGCAGTACAATAAACGTAAAAACCACAACCCCAAAAATGAACGGGCTAGACTAACGTAATTGTAAATACTGCCCTATCTCATTACAAATACGTAATTTCTGGGCATTCCATAGTCATTTAGAAGATAAACCATTAAGAATATTTAATGTGTTATTTGAAGTAATGAATGACATATATGCAGAAAAACCTGCAGTCAGCATAAAATAGAATTCTTAAGATGCGTTTATTCATAGGTGAACAATACACATCTTCACATGATACGCATGGCAAATAAGAAAACTATACTCGGATGAAGATCTGAACGCACGTGCTATCATGTTGAATAGGACACCATTAACGGCCAGATGAGGTACAATAAAACCTGTCGACTTCCATCTATGGAGCAAGTGCAAAACAACGAATACAAATACAACAGTGTCGGGGTCACGTACTGACAAATATATCTAATCATGAAAAAAACTCGCTATTACTAGCTTTAGTAGCTGGGTAGTCCAAGGTAATCGTCCTAGTTGGCGTCTCCCTAGCGTACGTAGGCCATACAAGGAACAATAGAAACTAATACGACATTAAATAGGAAGTAACTATAATATATAACTCATTAATAATAAAGTATATTACAGGCGAAACCTGTTCATATGGGCAATTTAAAAAGCAGCAGGTTTCACAGTCAACAGTATTTACAATATTACAGAACACAGTTAATTATGGTTCCTTTATGGTTTCATGAACTCGCTGCCATTATGAAATAGAATAAGAGATAGCTTAACATAAATTTATTAAAATAATATTGTTTGGTAACACTTACTTTTGACGTCATTATCTTACATTTCTTGGTAGACACATGGTTGACGATGCTATCATTACTGTTATTGTAATTGAACGAATTACTTCTATACGGTCCACACATATTAATGTGTGTCGTAATGCTGAAACGGAGCGAATCATCTGACGTCCAAAAGGTTGTGAACATTGGCTTTCGGTCCAAGATGGAACCATTTCCGAAACGGCTAAATTTGTCGTTGAAGTATGCTGTGTATGGTAAAATGGTTCTGTTCAAAATCTGCACCACGCGACTCAGATGACAAGCATGAATGACGGCTGCGTAGATGTTTATTTGCGAATAGACGAGCAACTGTTGAGAACCTGATCACCCAGATGCACTAAGGGGCTACCAACGATAGAGCAGCGAATGTTTCTGTGTACAGGCCTCTGCAGCAGGCGCGTGTTTCATCCACCCATGCTAACTGCTGTTCATGGACGACGAAGACTGGAATTTTAACTCCATTGCCGCAACTGGACGTCCACTGGAGGCGACAGGTGACTTTTTCAGACGAATTACATTTTATTCCCAATCGGGCTTGAAACGTCTGGAAACAAACTCCCTACAACAGTCGTCGAGTCCAGCCTGGAGAAGGCAGAGTTATGGTCTGTGGGATGCCTTCGTGAAACTTCCTGGGTGAGCCAATCGTTCTGGAGACACAATAGATCTAGTAAGGAACAATCCTTGGCGACCATGTCCATCCCTACATGCAGTTAGTTCTTCCTCGCCACTGAAGTATGTACCAGCTGGACAGCATGACTTGTCACACAGCATTCTGTGTACGTGCGAAGTTCGAAGAGTACCAGAGTGAGGTTACCATACTCCTTATGGCCACCAGACAGCCCAGATTTGAGTTCAATCTAGAATCTGTCGGACAACCCCAATCGAAATGTACGCGCTATGGATTCTCACCTGATCATGGCACTGGAGTCGGCATAGCCCCACATCCCTGTCGGTACCTTCCAGAAATTCATTGACCCTCTTCCCGCTTCGCAGCAGTCCGCACTGTAGAAAATGGTAATTCAGGCTCTTCACAGGTGTTGAGATTAAAGTTATGGGACAGTGTATTTCCTTCCTTGTGTATTGGTGTGACCTACGCTACTAAAAATGGTTGAAATGGCTCTAAGCACTATGGGACTTAACATCTGAGTTCATCAGTCCCCTAGACTTAGAACTACTTAAAACTAACTAACCTAAGGACATCACACATATCCTTACCCGAGTCAGGATTCGAACCTGCGACCATAGGATCAGCGCGGTTCTGGACTGAAGCGCCTAGAACCGCTCAGCCACAGTGGCCGGCTCCGACGGTACTTTCATGTCTTGAGGTACGGATCTTTCATCGAGCGAGATAGTGTATTTTGATTATGTGATGCTCCTTTCATACAAGCTACGAAATCCGATCTGGATAAAGGAAAATAATAAAGCACTATTTTAAAATAGCAGCGCTGTGTATACATAGCGGTTCCTTTTAGAAAAATGAGACTGTGCTGCCCACTCAGAAAATTCGAAGTTAATTACAATTTTTTTTTGGCAGCAGACATACACTGAGGTGACAAATGTCATGCAATACCTGCGGATATCGTGTCAGAATTCCCATTTCCCGGTATAGTGCAGCAGCTCAACGTGGAACGGATTTAACAAGTCGTTGGAGGACCCTGCGGAAATACTGAGCCGTGCTGCCTCTATAGACGTCCATAACTGCAAAAGTGTTGCTGGTACCGGAAAATGTGCAAGCACTGACCTCTCGATTTTGTCTCGTAAATAGTCGATGAGATTCATGTGATGTGGGTGAGCGAATCTTTCGATCGAACTGTCCAGAATGTTCTTCAAACGAATAGCGAACAATTGTTGCCCTGTAACATAGCACATTGCGATCCATAACAATTACCTTATTGTTCGGGAGCAAGAAGTCCGTGAGTGGCTGCAAATGATCTCCGGGTAGCCGAGTTTATCCGTTTCCATTCAACTATCGGCTCAGCTAGACCAGAAGACCCAGTCCATTCCATATGAACACAGCTGATACCATTACGGAGTCACCACCACTTGCACAGTGCCTATTGACAACTTGGTCCATGACTTCGCGGGGTCTGCGCCACACTTGAACCCTCCCATCAGTTCTTACCAACTGAAATCGGGACTGACCTCTCTACGTTTTTTTCAGTCGTCTAGGGTCCAACAGATATGGTCACGAGCCCAGGAGACGCCCTGCAAGCGATGTCCAGCTGTTAGCAAAAGCACTCACGATGGTCGTCTGCTGCCATGGCCCATTAACGCCAAATTTCGCCGCACTGTCCTAAGGGATAAGTTTGTCGTATGTCCCACATTCAATTCTGCGGTTAATTCAAGCAGTGCTGCTTGTCTGTCAGCACTGACCAACTCCAAGCAAACGGCGTCCCTCACGGGCGTTAAGCAAAGCCGTCGACCACTGTACTGTCCGTGGTGAGAGGTAATGCTTGAAATTTGGGGCTGACGGCTCAGTCTTGACACTGTGTATATCAGAATATCGAATTCCATCTAACATTTCCCGTTCAAAGTCTGTTAATTCCCATCGTGCGGCCATAATTACGTCGGAAACCTTTCCATATAAATCACCGGAGGAGAAACGACAGCTCCGGAAAGGCACTGGCCTTTTATATCTTGTACACGCGACACCATCATATGTTCATATCGCTAAGCTGTGTCCTTTGCCACCTCATTGTGTTTGTTCTACGGTTACTGGATCCACATCACTTTCCTCCTCTAGAAGTGTACGCGACCATTAAGCCGGGGTCAGTGGCTTCCAGTCCGCCAGTGTGGGATGTCGCCTGCGCGGTGTGACGTGGCTATTGGGGCTAATCTGTCAGAGTCAGATAGCGGAGCCGGCGTGTACACGGCAGGCTAATCCCCGCATAATGAGCGGGACCGCTGGCCCCCCGCAGCTGTTGCGGAGCCGCGCTGCAGCAGCTCTGGGACGCCAAGGTGCATCTACAAGCCAAAGCACTGCAGCTCCAAGTAGCCGACCCAAGGCTGTTGTTACTCGTCACTGGTCACTGGTCATTCGCAGCAGACCATCGTGAAACTAAGCAAAGTATAAATGCATATTCGTATACGGATCTTGCTACTCCCAAAACTTAGTCCGTAACCAGAAGCCTTTATAAATGGGTGAAATGCAACAAAAACTTGCAGAATTTGAGAAAAGTTTTTCCTGCTCAATCCAAAACACACGAGTGGAAAAATGCGAATATATTCACTTTTATTTAAAGCACAGAACGAGAAATAGGATAACAGCTGCCTTATTTTACCTTCCTCAGCATCTTTAAAAACTTTCCCAAGAATTTTTGTATGCCAACATATTCGAGCGTATGCAACTCACCTCAAAACCCACAGACTTCCCTAACTGCAACACACACACACTCAGAAGTCCGTCCCATGCACTCCTGGCAGCGTTTTCCCACTCACCCATTCAGCCCAACTCATTGTCGTTCTCTCTTTGTGTCACTCTGTCATTGCCTCCTGAGTCACAGCCAGAGTTCCCTTCGCTCTGCCCTCCTACTCAAGTCTCTCACTGTAATTGTCTCCTTCTCTCTCTTGCTTAGTGCTGATACCTGATACCTTCCTCCCTGCTGCTGCGGTCTCTTCTTCCTGTCACTACCTCTGTCTACCTCACTGTCACTGTCTTCTCATCATCACTGGCTCTCACTCACTTCCACTTTTTCTTTCTTTATATTCTTCCTCCCCTCCTCCACCCCCACTCCCATCCATCCACAACCCGCCGGCACTGTCTCCGCTACTCTTTTCCTATCACAGTTCTCTCAACTCTGTTCCTCTGCCACTGTGTCTCTCAATTCCTTCTCTTTGCCATTGTCTCCTTCACTCTTTCTATAACACAAGTGCTGTCTACTACTTTCCAGTATTTATTAGTTTTCCGTCTGTTCACCACTGCCACTGTCTTCTTCTGTCTCAGCATAAAGAAGCGCCAATATGTTCATATGCCAAAACATTCGGGAAAATTTTTAAAAGTGCTCAGGAAGGCAGGATGAGGCAGGTGGTAACCCCCTTTTCAATCAGTATTTTAAATAAACAGGAATATATTCGCATTCTCTGTGCTCTCTTGGATGTACTTTTCCGCTGGTTTCCTTCGGTTCGCTGCTGCAGAAGGGCGTGTACATCATATGAAAAAAATGTATTGGTCGGTAAACTTTAGGTAGTTTACTTATGTGAAGATAAAAGAAAGAGAAACTAATTTTACACCTCAGACCAGATACCATGTGCAAAAGAATTTTGCGTAGGCTCCCGTACTACAACATGGATTTCCCAGAACCCTTCTGATGATAATGCAGACCCTTTACAGCATATTTCTCCACCTTACGTTACTTTATAAACGACTTTTCCACCTCACGCCAGATTTTACGTACGTACATATTTTACAAGGGATGTCCAGAAAGTAAGTTCCGGTCGGTCGCGCAGTGGAAAGCACTGGGAAAATCCGGTAAAGCTTTGCACTGATGTGTTGGGCAGTATCTCTAGTATGTCCTACGATCGTGACGCGTCGCTCCTTTCAGTTTTGAGTGAACAGTGAGTACGTAAAGATGCGTAGGGAATAGCGTCTCCCGCCAATTTTGAGGGCCTGGTTAGAGATTTCGCCTGTGTCAGGCAGCCCACATAACACAACTGTCGAGCAGTTCCTTCTTCGTGCCAATTCTCGGCCGCACACTGCAGGAGGAACGAAGACGCTCCTGCAGTGCTCCCGTTGAGAAATGTTTGATCATCCACAATATAATCCCTAATTGGCTTCCTATGAGTGAAGACAACGAGCTGTAGACCAGTGCCGATAACCGGCCGAAAGCACAGGCGGCTGCTTTCTATGACGAGGATATTGGAAACTTCATAAAACAATACGACAACACTCGAAGTTGGAGGGGCGAGTACATAGAGAGGTAGGTGGAAGGTTTACCTAACTGTTGCAGATAAAACGTTTCTGGTTTTCACTGTGGTTTCCATTTCGCGACAGATCGGAACTTACTTTCTGGACAACCTTCGTACTTCTATAAGTTGGGTGACTTCGGGTTTCTGTACCTCGGAAACGGATGAAGATATGAAGAAATTTTTCAAGACTGTTGGAGATCGGGAAATACATCGTAAAAAATTACTGCCATTTACTGTGTATAGCACTCTCGGAATCCACTACTGGATTTTGGTCCCCAAAGAAATGGTTTCTGGCGTGTTCTCGATAAAGAAGATTTTTCAGAACGGGAAGACTGTTCATCTAGGTAAATACCCAGGGAAAATTTCGTTGAAATCTGAGCTATTTCCTAAGGTTATTTATTATTTAGACTTCGCTTCTTACCGGATTTTACATATAGAGTTAGGGTTACCTTGAACCTCTGTATCCTGGAAGCGGATAAACATATCAAGAAAATTTTCAGTGATGTTCCAGAGGGGGAATCCTCGGCTCGGTTTCCATTTGCGATAATAACCTGCTTAATAACAATCTGCCCTTTGTCAAAATCTCTTATCCCAATGGTTTTTCCCATTTGCAGATCCATATCTTCACTAGGGTGATCCCCTGTCCGTCTATGCTCCACTTACGTACTTAAACTACCGCGTCAAGTGCCCGCAACTCCCCCAGGGTGCATCCAGCGTCGCGGTGGGCAGTGGTCATAATGTTTTGGCTGATCAGTATACAATCATCGAGTGTCGGTCCGAAGAGTCGTCAAGCGCATTGCCTGTGGTGCTTTCGCTGATACATGCAATTTCGTTTTATAACTGTGTTACTGGAGCTATCCCAAACAAATACAGCTCATCGCATATTTTACACGACCCCCTAGTGTCGGTGGAAGGTGTTGGTTTGTTTGCCGTTGTAAATGAAATGATTATTACATCAGAATTGTACGTGCTGATTCGATGCAGGTGTCCGAAATTTGTCTAGTGCGACATTTGTTTCACCGACATGATTTAAGAGGAACAGTAAAACAAGGGGAATAAACACTATACTGGCAGCTACTGATCGGCAGCGCTTCTACATGGAGGCAGCAGTAATCACGTGGTCACGGCGGTGATGTCTTTGCTAGACTACTGGCTATTCGTTGTATTTTACTGTCCCTGTTAACTCATGTCGATGAAACAAAGTATTTTGGAACCGATCTGTCGAATGAGCATGTACGATTCTGCGTTAAAACTCATGTTGTTTGTAAAGTGAAATCTAAAACGAAATTGCAAATATCTGCCGAAACACCAGAGAAAATTCGCCTGATGACTCTTGGGAGAAGCATTCAGTACGTATCAGGTGGTTATAATTAAAAGTACAGCTCTCCATGGAGTTTCTTTGTGGGCTGCTATTATCCTATGGCAGCGAAATGTGATAGATATTCCAACGCTTTAACGAGAAATGCTGAAATGATTAAAAACATTTAGTTCCAGTTTTGGCCACCACATGTCCATCTGGCACTGAGATTGCATGAAAGATGTACAGAAATATTTTCATATGTAATGAGTTATGAATGTGACATGGACAGGAAAGGTAAAATAAATGAGAAAGACATAATGTGGGTATTATTATTGACCGCTGCTTACACTGTTCCTTCAGTATAAGGTCGGAAGATATCGACGAGATACCGTACAGGCCTGACGTGCGAATGGTGGCCAAAATTGGAACAAATTTTGTCCCATAGTAAGTCGCTTCTATATCAACACATTGACATAGGTACCAAGTTTCTCTGCCATGTGATAATTACAGCCCACAATGGACGTCCATGAGTAGTTGCACTTTGATTATAACAACTTGGTATATGCAGAGTGTCCCATTTATCTTTCTCACCCAAAATAACTTTTTTTATGATGAGGTAAATGAAAAATTTTTTCAAACAATGTTTTCAACATGATTGGATAATTCTTACTGAGGGTATGTGTTTTATGTAGCCTCGATGATGTAGGAGGTACGCGGTTGAGGTTAACTTTTTTAAATGAAACCAGGTACATTTTATTCAAGAATACATTCTCCCTCTCCAAGAGCTATTCAAAAATGCATGACACTGTACCATTTCATCCACGAAACATGGAAATGACCAATAATATCTAACTTCTCTAATTTAAATATCACTTCAGTGCATTTTATTAACTAAGTCATTAACCTCTTCAAGGCGCGTTTGACATTTTACAAATTACCAATAAACATTGAATGGATCAGTACTGCACTGTGTAGTAACTAGCTCTTGTTACTGTACCGTACGATATTACAGTACTTATGACAATGCAGATGTAACATGGCACTTCGTTGTAACGTTTACTGAGGTACTATCACTACGCGATACACAGAGAGCTTACAACACGCATTTAATATGCTGACCATTGGGATTCATATAAAGTGTCACCTTTTGGGTGAAGGAAGCCTTACTTTTTGCTACTACTTCCTCTGTGATGGCTGAATTACCATCAATAATGTATTGCTGAATGTCCTCTGGTGCCATTGGAACATTTTGCTAGACAGCATCCTTGACTGCTCCCCAAAGACTGAAAAAGAAAAAAAAAATCAAGCGGTGTGACGTCTGGAGATTCAGAAGGCCAAGCAACTGGCCATCCACGTCCATTCCACCTGCCAAAGTATCTACAGTCCCAAATTTATCGTGCTCTAGAGGCATTATGTACAGGGCATCCATCATGCTGGTATCACATGACAAATTCTCTGATTAACAGGTATAGTGTCCAAGAGAACAGAAAATCGGCCATGTTGTCTGACATTCTGTTTGGCATTTGCAAAGGTCCGACAGTGGTATCTCCTACAATTCCACACCAAATATTAACGTTCCATGGACGTTGAAGCTCTTCCTGTCGGAGGTATCGTGGATTGTTAATAGGCCATTAACGTATATTGATAGAATGTTTAGAAATAACGCTTCGTCAGTAAAAAGAATTAGGACTGGTCAGAAGTTGTTGCTGAACCCACTGACAGAACTGAATACTATTGATGAAGTCATTTCCATTAAGTTATTGGTGTAAATGAACGGGGTGAGGATGTAATTTATCACATTGCACAGTGGGTTGTGCACTTGTTTTTGAGACACCAACTTCATGCGGAATTCGTCGTGTGCTGACTTGAGGATACACGGCTACGGGAGCGAGCTCAGCGACGTCAGCAGCTTCTTCTGTTAGCGTTCTAAGACGATTTCGAGGTCTCGCATTAAACATCCCGTTTCACGTAGACAAGAAATGAGACTACCAGACACCCAGAAATAAGGCGATTGCTTGTCAGAGAATCGTCTGCTGTACAGTGGTTGTGCCTGAACAGAATTTCGTCCATATACAGCAGGTTACGATACAAATATGTACAGTGGAGTATAAGATACACATAATAAGATAATAATCATAATGTTGTCTGCCAGTACTGAACATGAAATTGGATGTTGCGCCCATGCCCCTTATACTCATTACTCGCGGCAGTCAATCTACCGATTCCCGTAGGAGTTTGAGCAATGTACGTGCATTGGTGATCTTGCAGCTCTTGAATCATGAAATTATAATGAAATCTAGACAATTAGCTGCTTACAGGCGTTGATGAATGTCAGTGGGGAGAGTTGAATATGTGTGCCCCGACCGGGAGACGAACCCGGAATCTACTGCTTACATAGCAGACATTCTACCCGACTGAGCCACCGAGGACAACAGAGGATAGTGTGACTGCCGAGACTTATCACTGACACACTCCCCGTGAGACCAACATTTCCACCTTACTGTTCATACACTACGTTTGTAGTGCCCCGGCCCACTACACTCATTACTCGCGGCTTACAGGCCACTAATCTTCTTCAGTGCAGATGCACTCACAGTGCTTAAACTCTTACCGGAATCAGTAGATTTACTGTCTCGAGTAATGAGTATAGTGGGGTGGGGCACTACAAATGTAGTGTGTGGACAGTAAGTTGGAGATGACGGTCTCACGGGGAGTCTGCCAGTGATAAGTCCCTGCAGTCGCACTATGCACTGTGACTTCTGTGGTTCAGTCGGATAGAGTGTCCGGGAAGTATAGTGGATGGTACAGTACTTTCCAGTTCCATCGCTTGAACAGAGCAGCCACAACTTGCACTGTATGCGCCCGCGCATTGTCGTGCAAAATGATTTGTGGGTTGAGCAGAAAGTGTCGCCGTTCTTTCGCCAAGCTGGTCGCATGTGATGCTCCAAAAACGAACAGCAATACGACGTAAGTCCTTGTGACTTTCATTTGATTCCAAAGATGAAAGAACCACTTCGTGGCATTCGCTTCAGAAATGTTCCAGGAATTCGACAGGCAGTAGACAGCTTCATTCGCACCATCAACAGAACAGGCTCTGCTAACGGTACACTACGCCTCCCAAACCGCTGGCAACGGGTTCTGCACAACGCTTGTGACTACTTTCAAGGACAGTAACAGGTGCAAACATGTAACTCTTTTGTATCGGTTGTGAATAAATAGTGGCCACTATTGAAGTTGCAACCCTCGTATTTCTCTGGTACAGTATCGGTAGATAGATGTTCTATTAAAAGGCCTAGTGTGGATGCAACCTGAGGAGGGTCCCATTATTTCAATGTTTTGGTTGGCACAGTGGCGTCACTCCTGGTGTTATAGTGAGGGGAGCCATCGGGCATGACTTCAGGTGACGATTGAGGGTCCCCTGATGGAACAACGGTACGCTACGGACATCCTGCGTGCTCGTGTGTGCCATTTTCAATAGGAAAATTCTTATCCGCAAATGGCACGAGTGTCTGTGAACTGTCTACATGATGTTGAGATACTCTGGTGGCTAGTATGATGACCTGGTAGAATATGTGTGGAACCATCTGTGACGTGAACTCCGTCCCGTTGCCACAATCCCTGATATCGAGGACCTGTTACAATAGCTGTTTGACAGCTTGCCACAGGAGAAGTTACAACGGCATTAAGATGGCATTCCCAATCAAATCAGTGCATTTATCCAAGCCAGAAGTGATGCCACTTCTTACTCGAAAGTGGACTCAAACTGCAATGTTCTTTGTAAATCTGTCTCAATTTTGAAATCACTGAGATAACAGTACTTACCTTCTTGGACCATGACGCTTCATTTTGTTTCCCACTCTCAAACATTGGTGCTTCACTTTTTTTGTCAGGCAGTATTCGGATAAAAGGAGACATGTATTGAAACTAATATTTTTTAAACTACGGTTTTTCCGTCAAAGATGATACTACAATTTGGTAAATGCAATCATCCAAGAATAATTACACTGTATACCACTTTAAATAGATAAGGATTATTCTTCTGTAAAAGTAGCTTTTAGTTCCACGAACAGGTAAATTCCTATCTTACTTTCAAAGTTTGTCTTTTATTGTTGAGGCACCGAGTGAGAAATGCACTTATTATTCTGATTCCCTCACATAATTGTTCACTTACCGATACACAGTATGGTTTTACGTGATATACTGCTTTCTGTTTTGGAACTCAAGTAAAATGTACCGTTTCTATAATTATGTGACATGACAGTGTCTGTTGAAATTGGCTTTGCCTGAAACAGTACAAATAATACCATTCAAGCGAGTGGAATTTTAAAAATTAAATTTTCGTATTTGACACTGATGGGATTAAGCAAGACGAAAAAACTTGAAAGTCAAATAAGTTATAAAATATTCGAATGCATAGTTTCTGTCCGAAAGAAACACCACACATTAATTCAATTAACGCGAATCGATGGGCAATGAATTTACCACGTTCAGTGCAGGTGGCCCAATTACAGCCGAACTCCAGTGGGAGTCAAACTAGCGAGCATGGGGGACGTGTGCTGGGACTGCGGATAGGTGGTGCCAAGTCAGCCGGGAGGAATAATGAGCTGCTGTTGTTGTAGTTGTTGTTGTTGTGGTCTTCAGTCCTGAGACTGGTTTGATGCAGCTCTCCATGCCACTCTATCCTGTGCAAGCTTGTTTATCTCCCAGTACCTACTGCAGCCTACATCCCTCTGAATCTGCGTAGTGTATTCATCTCTTGGTCTCCCTCTACGATTTTTACCCTCCACGCTGCCCTCCAATACTAAATTGGCGAACCCTCTGTGTCTAAGAACATGTCCTACCAACCGATACCCTTTTCTAGTTAATTTGTGCCACAAGCTCCTCTTCTCCCGCCGGCCGAAGTGGCCGAGTGGTTCTGGAACCGCGAGACTGGAATCGCGAGACCGCTACGGTCGCAGGTTCGAATCCTGCCTCGGGCATGGATGTGTGTGATGTCTTTAGGTTCGTTAGGTTGAAGTAGTTCTAAGTTCTAGGGGACTTATGACAACAGCAGTTCAGTCCCATAGTGCTCAGAGCCATTTTCCTCTTCTCTCCAATTCTATTCAATACCTCATCATTAGTTATGTGATCTACCCATCTAATCTTCAGCATTCGTCTGTAGCATCACATTTCGAAGGCTTCTATTCTCTTCTTGTCTAAACTATTTATCAGCCACGTTTCACTTCCATACGTGGTTACACTCCATATAAATACTTTCAGAAACGACCTCCTGACATTTAAATCTATACTCGATGTTAACAAATTTTCCTTCTTCAAGAACGATTTCCTTGCCATTGCCAGTCTACATTTTAAATCCTCTCTACTTCGACCACTATCAGTTATTTTGCTCCCCAAATAGCAAAAATCCTTTACTACTTTAAGTGTCTCATTTCCTAATCTAATTCCCTCAGCATCACCCGACTTAATTTGACTACATTCCATTATCCTCGTTTTCCTTTTGTTGATGCTCATCTTATACTCTCCTTTCAAGACACTTTCCATTCCGTTCAACTCCACTTCCGAGTCCTTAGCTGTCTCTGATACAATTACTATGTCATCGGCGAACCTCAAAGTTTTTATTTCTTCTCAATGGATTTTAATACCTACTCCGAACTTTTCTTTTGTTTCCTGTACTCCTTGCTCAATATACAGATTGAATAACATCGGGGATAGGCTACAACCCTGTCTCACTCCCATCCCAACCACTGCTTCCCTTTCATACCCCTCGACGAGATAAAAAATGGCTCTGAGCACTATGGGACTCAACTGCTGTGGTCATAAGTCCCCTAGAACTTAGAACTACTTAAACCTAACTAACCTAAGGACAGCACACAACACCCAGCCATCACGAGGCACAGAAAATCCCTGACCCCGCCGGCAATCGAACCCTGGAACCCGGGCGTGGGAAGCGAGAACGCTACCGCACGACCACGAGATACGGGCCCCGCCGAGATAGTCGACACAATTACGATTGACACTGTGTCTAGGTGGGGACGTGGTTAACGCTGCTGTCTAGCAGACAGGAGATCGCGGCCTTCAAATCCCAATCCAGCAGAAGTTTTCGCACGTCGCGGCTGATTCCACATGAAGTCCCGATGCAACTGACATTAACAGTTCCTTCACTTTCCTGTCCCCTCATAACCCTCTATTTACATGAATGTTGTGAAATATAGGGTGTCGCTGAAGTCCCTTTACAACTTCAAAATTTTATTACAACGACAACTATTGAAATACACTCCTGGAAATGGAAAAAAGAACACATTGACACCGGTGTGTCAGACCCACCATACTTGCTCCGGACACTGCGAGAGGGCTGTACAAGCAATGATCACACGCACGGCACAGCGGACACACCAGGAACCGCGGTGTTGGCCGTCGAATGGCGCTAGCTGCGCAGCATTTGTGCACCGCCGCCGTCAGTGTCAGCCAGTTTGCCGTGGCATACGGAGCTCCATCGCAGTCTTTAACACTGGTAGCATGCCGCGACACCGTGGACGTGAACCGTATGTGCAGTTGACGGACTTTGAGCGAGGGCGTATAGTGGGCATGCGGGAGGCCGGGTGGACGTACCGCCGAAATGCTCAACACGTGGGGCGTGAGGTCTCCACAGTACATCGATGTTGTCGCCAGTGGTCGGCGGAAGGTGCACGTGCCCGTCGACCTGGGACCGGACCGCAGCGACGCACGGATGCACGCCAAGACCGTAGGATCCTACGCAGTGCCGTAGGGGACCGCACCGCCACTTCCCAGCAAATTAGGGACACTGTTGCTCCTGGGGTATCGGCGAGGACCATTCGCAACCGCCTCCATGAAGCTGGGCTACGGTCCCGCAAACCGTTAGGCCGTCTTCCGCTCACGCCCCAACATCGTGCAGCCCGCCTCCAGTGGTGTCGCGACAGGCGTGAATGGAGGGACGAATGGAGACGTGTCGTCTTCAGCGATGAGAGTCGCTTCTGCCTTGGTGCCAATGATGGTCGTATGCGTGTTTGGCGCCGTGCAGGTGAGCGCCACAATCAGGACTGCATACGACCGAGGCACACAGGGCCAACACCCGGCATCATGGTGTGGGGAGCGATCTCCTACACTGGCCGTACACCACTGGTGATCGTCGAGGGGACACTGAATAGTGCACGGTACATCCAAACCGTCATCGAACCCATCGTTCTACCATTCCTAGACCGGCAAGGGAACTTGCTGTTCCAACAGGACAATGTACGTCCGCATGTATCGCGTGCCACCCAACGTGCTCTAGAAGGTGTAAGTCAACTACCCTGGCCAGCAAGATCTCCGGATCTGTCCCCCATTGAGCATGTTTGGGACTGGATGAAGCGTCGTCTCACGCGGTCTGCACGTCCAGCACGAACGCTGGTCCAACTGAGGCGCCAGGTGGAAATGGCATGGCAAGCCGTTCCACAGGACTACATCCAGCATCTCTACGATCGTCTCCATGGGAGAATAGCAGCCTGCATTGCTGCGAAAGGTGGATATACACTGTACTAGTGCCGACATTGTGCATGCTCTGTTGCCTGTGTCTATGTGCCTGTGGTTCTATCAGTGTGATCATGTGATGTATCTGACCCCAGGAATGTGTCAATAAAGTTTCCCCTTCCTGGGACAATGAATTCACGGTGTTCTAATTTCAATTTCCAGGAGTGTATTTTAACAACATTTCTTTTGACAAACTGCCTATTGGCTTCTGTCTCGGGTTCTTCGGCCGACGTTCATCTAATGATTTTTCTGACGTTCCACCAGCACGAGTGGCTCGCATTGTCAAAGCTTCACCCTCCATTGCCGGTGGTGAACTGGAGCCGAGCTCGCGGCCGCAGACTGTATGTACCTGGCGCGCCAACGTCCGAGGGCTTCTCCGCGGTCATTTCCGGTGCGGTTCTCCTCTTGCTACCTGCGACGGTCGTTCGCTGCAGTACGGGTAGCCAGGACCCGTTTTCCTTAAGGCTTTCCTCTTTCTTGTTGAAACTGTTCGCGTGTTTTTGTATTTCTACAGCTTCTCTGAACAAGTGCGTGTGAAACTGCTTCTCTACAGCCACTTGTCAACAACTGACCACGAAAGCCTTAACAATTTTTTTTACATTTCTTTTATTGTAATCAATGTTTATAAAAGATTGTAAGTGTTTAACAGACCTCTATATGGGCGCCTTTAGTTGCACAAAGCACATCAAGACGGTACTCATTTCTTGCCATTTTCGCTATAGCATAGAGTCATCAATGATGGCAATGGCATTACGAATCCTTTGCTTGATACCGATGTCCCGTATTTGTGTTTGATACACGATGTCGTATACATATCCCCATAAAAATGTCCAAGGGAGTGATATCTCGCGAACGCTGTGCCAAGGAATTGGCCCATCCCTCCCAATCCATCTGCCTGGAAATGTTTCATTGAGGAACCGACGAACATGCAGTCCCCATTGTGGTGGTGCACCATCACGCTGGAAAACGATAGTTGGTGTAAGTCAATCAGTTGTGGTGCTACACATTGGGCCAGAGGGTTGAGGTAAACATCTGCAGCAGTTGTTGACTCGTTGAAGATAAACACACCAATTTTTCGGTTACACATGATTTCACAACACACATTCACTTTTGGACTATTCGGTTGAAACTCCCTAGTCACATGCGTGTGTTCAGATCCCTATATTCTCACACTGTGTCTGTTCAATGTCCCAGAAACATGAAAAGTTGTCTCGTAGCTGAAACAAACTCACTTGGGGAATACTTCATCCTCTGAAAGGCGTTCCAGCATGTTGAGTGCATACTCTGTCCGTTTTGGCTTGTCATTTGGTTCAAGTGTCTGTAACAGTTGCACGTTGTAAGCGTACAACCGTAAGTTCTTGTGGAAAGTTGTTGTGAATGACTTTATGCACTGTTGAACGTGGTAGCTGCAACTGTCTGGCAGCAGTGCTGGTGGACTTCCTAGGTGAACGAGGGATGACGTTTAAAACGCGATCAATGTTTGCCTCGGATGTTCTTGGTCGCCCACTCCTCCCTTTATCCAACACTGTCTCCATAAATTTGTTGAGCCATGTACGGATGGAAGGATGCGACGGTGGATCTCTTCCATACTTCATTCTGAAGTTTAGTTGAGTCTGAACATCCTATTGGGTCTCAATAAACCAGGACACACATGGTGTCTTCTCTTGAGCAGTTGCCATTTTATAGAGGTCAGTTCCTTCCATCAACAGAGTACCTGAATCACAAAGTTTTAGTATATATAAAAACTTAAGTAAATAGTGATTACAATAAAAGAAATTTTGTAAAAAAATATCAAAAACTGCCATTGTAATAAAATTTTGAAGTTGTAAAGGGAGTTTATTGACACCCTGTATATCGAGCTGCAGATCAAGTCATGCAAGAATCCTGAATGTAAAAGTGACGCTGTAAACTAAACTCTGAGAGACAAGCTAAAGAAAGAAACTAAATAAATTAAATTCTAAAAATATTTAGGGGTCCAGCACTTCTCTATGGCCGTGAGATCTGGGCACTCAAAAACATAAAAGACAGAAACAAGATTCAAGCATCTAAAATGAGGTTTTTGAGAGCAGTGAAAGGATGTGAAAAAATTGGTAAAATTAAAAATGTAGATGATATAAGGATCTAAAGTTTGAACAAATAAACACTATAGTGGAGAACATAAAGTTAAATGGATAGTGGCAATTTATTATTATTTTTTTTAAACATCAGCCTTCAGGCTGGTTTTATGCAGCGCGCTACGAAATCCCCACCTGTGCTAAACTCTTCATCTCAGAGTAGCACTTGCAACTTACGTCCTCAATTATTACTTAGTTTCGCCCAGTGTTTGTTTTGCTCTACATTTTTGCCTCTACAGCTCTCTCTAGGACCATGGAAGTTATTCTCTGAAATCTCAAAAATGTCTTATCATCCTGTGCCTTTTGTTTCCAGTATTTTCTTTATACTGCTTTCGTCTCCGATTCTCCGCAGAGCCTCATCATTGTTTCCCATACCAGTCCAAATAATTTTTAACATTTTTATGCGGCACAACATCTCAGAAGCATCGATTTGCTTCTGTTCCTGTTTTCACACATCTGCGTTTCACTACCATACAACGCTGCGCTCCAGGCGTACGTTCTCAGGAAATTCGTCCTATGTTTGATACTAGTATTCTTCTGTTGCTCAGGACTGACCTCCTTCTCAGTGCTAGACTGCTTTTGATGTCCTAACTCAGTCCATCATTGGGTATTTTGGTGGGAAGCTGGGAGAATTCCTAACTTCATCCACTTCTTGGTCATCAATCCTTTTGCGAAGTTCCTTGCTGTAATTCTCTGTGCTACTACTTCTCATTACTTTTCATCTTCCTTCTATTGCTCTTAATGCATATTGTGTACTTATTAGACTGTTCATTCCATTCAGCAGATCATATAATTCTTCTTCACTTTCAATGAGCATAGCGGTGTCATCAGCGAATCTTATCATTGATATCCAATCTCCTTGAACTTTAATGCCACTGTTAATTTTTTTTCATCACTACTTTAACGATGTACCGATCGAACAACAGGGCCAAAAGAGACTACATCCCTGTCATATACCCTTTTCAACCCAAGCAATTCGTTCTTGGTCTTCGCTCTCATTATTCCCTCTTGGCTGTTGTACATGTTGTACGTTACCCGCCTTTTCCTTAGCTTACATACAGGGTGGTACAAAAAGGTACGGCCACACTTTCAGGAAACATTCCTCACACACAAAGAAAGAGAATATGTTATGTGGACATGTGTCCGGAAATGCTTACTTTCCATGTTAGAGCTCATTTTATTACTTGTCTTCAAATCACATTAATCATGGAATGGAAACACACAGCAACAGAACGTACCAGCGTGACTTCAAACACTTTGTTACAGGAAATGTTCAAAATGTCCTCCGTTAGCGAGGATACATGCATCCACCCTCCGTCGCATGGAATCCCTGACGCGCTGATGCAGCCCTGGAGAATGGCGTATTGTATCACAGCCGTCCACAATACGAGCACGAAGAGTCTCTACATTTTGTACCGGGGTTGCGTAGACAAGAGCTTTCAAATGCCCCCATATATGAAAGTCAAGAGGGTTGAGGTCAGGAGAGCGTGGAGGCCATGGAATTGGTCCGCCTCTACCAAACCATCGGTCACCGAATCTGTTGTTGAGAAGCGTACGAACACTTCGACTGAAATATGCACGAGCTACATCGTGCATGAACCACATGTTGTGTCGTACTTGCTAAGGCACATGTTGTAGTAGCACAGGTAGGGTATCCCGTATGAAATCACGGTAACGTGCTCCATTGAGCGTAGGTGGAAGAACATGGGGCCCAATCAAGACATCACCAACAATGCCTGCCCAAAAGTTCAGAGAAAATCTGTGTGGATGACGTGATTGCACAATTGCGTGCGGATTCTCGTCAGCCCACACATGCTGATTGTGAAAATTTACAATTTGATCATGTTGGAGTGAAGCCTCATCCGTAAAGAGAACTTTTGCACTGAAATGAGGATTGACACATTGTTGGATGAACCATTCGCAGAAGTGTACCCGTGGAGGCCAATAAGCTGCTGATAGTGCCTGCACACGCTGTACATGGTGCGGATACAACTGGTTCTCCCGTAGCACTCTCCATACAGTGACGTGGTCAACGTTACGTTGTACAGCAGCTACGTCTCCAACGCTGACATTAGGGTTATCGTCAACTTCACGAAGAATTGCCTCGTCTATTGCAGGTGTCCTCGTCGTTCTTGGTCTTCCCCAGTGGCGAGTCATAGGCTGGAATGTTCCGTGCTCCCTAAGACGCCGATCAATTGCTTCGAACGTCTTCCTGTTCTGGAAATCTGTCTCGATACAAACGTACCGCGTGACGGCTATTGCCCCGAGCTAATCCGTACATCAAATGGGCATCTGCCAACCCCGCATTTGTAAACATTGCACTGACTGCAAAAGCACGTTCGTGATGAACACTAACCTGTTGATGCTACATACTGATGTGCTTGTAGAGCAATGTAGAGCAATGAGTCGCATGTCAACACAAGCACCGAAGTCAACATTACCTTCCTCCAATTGGGCCAACTGGCGGTGAATCGAGGAAGTACAGTACATACTGACGAAACTAAAATGAGCTCTAACATGGAAATTAAGCGTTTCCGGACACATGTCCACATAACATCTTTTCTTTATTTGTGTGCGAGGAATGTTTCCTGAAAGTTTGGCCGTACCTTTTTGTAACACCCTGTATATTTTCCTCAGAATTTCGAAGATCTCGATTTCCATGGTCGAAAGCTTTTTCACATTTGACAAATCTTATGGAAGTGTCATGATTTTTCTTTCGTCTTCCTTGCTATGTCAGAATTGCCTCTCTGATGGCTTTACCATTCCCAAAGCGAAATTGATTGTCATCTTACACATCTTTTGTTGTCTTTTCCATTCTTTTGTATGCTATTCTTGTCAGCAGCTTATATACATGAGCTGTTAAGCTGATTTTGAAAAAATTCTCGCTCTTGTCAGTTCATACAGTCTTTATAATTGTGTGTATGATACTTTTCCGTGAGTCAGATGGTCTATCGCCAGACTCATACGTTCTACATACCAACTTGGACAGTCGTTTTGTTGCCATTTTGCCCGATAATTTTAGAAATTCAGGTGGAGTTTTTTTGTATTCCTTCTGCCTTGTTTGATCTTAAGTCTTCCAAAGTCGTTTTAAATTCTGATTCTAATACTGAATCAAATGTCTCTTCTAAATCACTTCCATCTCTACTTCTATGACATCAGACAAATGTTACACCCCCCCCCCCCTCCTCAATAGAGGGCTTCAGTGTACTCATTCCACCTATGCTCTCTCTTCTGCATTTAACAGTGGAATTCTCCATGGCAATTAGTGTTACCTTCTTTGTACCTATGTTTGTCTTACTATTGTCTGTGATTGATGTTTTTAGAGAAATCCATTCCTTTACAGTTGTACTGCCTACTGAGTTATATAGCATCCAAACCTATAGACAGCTTCACGTGTATCACTTCATTTCTTACTACTTCCATATCCCATGCCTTTGCGTACTGACTCTTCCTGAGTAATCTCTTAAACTAGTCCTCATCGCTACTACAGTGTGAGCTGAGTCTATATCTGCTCCTGGGTACGCCTCACAATCCAGTATCTGATTTCGGAATCTCTGCCAGACCATCACGTAATGTAACTGAAATCATCCCGTGTCTCCCGGCCTTTTCCAAATATACCTTCTCCAATTGTGATTCGCTACTACTAGCTGAAATTTACTACAAAACTCAGTCTTCGTCCTTTTTAATTACTAAGAACAAGCCCGTATTCTGCCGTAATCCTGTCCTATACTCCTTTCTCTACTACCACATTCCGGACTCCCATGACCATTAGATGTTCATCTCTCTTTACATACTGAATTATCAGTTCAGTATCCTCGTATACTATCTCTACCTCTGTATCGGCGTGTAAACCTGAACAGCCCTTGTCGCTGTTGGTTTCCTGTACATTCTTATGAGAATAACCGTATCGCTGAACTGTTCACAGTAACAAACTCTCTACTCTACCTTCCTATTCATGAGGAATCCTACTCGTGTTATATATTCTCTGCTGCTGTTGTTCTTCTTACTCTACACTCATCTGATAAGAAATTTTCTTTGAACTTAATATATATAGACTGAGTCTTTGCATTTTCCTTTCCAAATTTTCTAACTTCGCTACCATGTTCAAGCCTCTCACATTACAAGTCCCGAGCCAGAGAAGGTGATGCTTTTGTTGGTTACACAGTATTTTTCTCATGGTAACCTCTCTTTCTTGGAAGTCCATTCCCAGAGATCTGAATTGGGAGCTGTTCTGGAATCTTTTGCCAATGGAGCGATCATCATGACACTTCTTAAATTACAGGCTACATGTCCTGCGGACGCATATTATGCATCTTTAATGCAGTGGTTTCCATTGCTTTCTGCATCCTCATGCAGTGCATCATTGCGGATTCTTCCGCCTTTGGAGGCAGTTTCCCACCCCATGGACAAGAGAGTAACCAGAAACTCTGTCCGCTCCCTCCGCGATCTTTGACAAAGATGTTGCCAAAGTGAAGGTGACTTCTTATGCTGGAACAGTTCGGCTGCCAATTGTGATTTTTATTTAATATTTAAGCGGTCGCAGGGCTCGAGTCCTTGACCAAGGACGTGTTAGTAACCAAACAAAGAAGCTACCCCTAGCTCACAGGTTCATTCCTTCACTGTTGATTCATTTATAACTAGAAGCCACGAAACATGTACCACATGGATAAGAATCAAAGACGAGATGGCATGAATGTGGCGGAGCCACAGAGATGTGCACGAATTGCGCCTAATCCCTGTAGGCGAAGACGATAATTATCATGGTGAATCTGTTGCCAGCTAAACAGACCAGAGCGAATTATACCGACCGCCGATTATTCCTATTTATAGCCCGCCCCGATAGCTGACGGGTCAGCACGACGGAATGTCATGATAATGGGCCCGGGTTCTATTCCCAGCTAGGTCGGAGATTTTATCCGCTCGGAGACTGGGTGTTGTGTTGTCTCCATCACCAGCTTCCCATCCCTATCCCCATCGACATGCAAGTCGCCGAAGTGACGTCAACTCAAAAGATTTGCACCAGGCGACTGATCTACCCGACTGGACGCCCTAGCCGAGCCGTGCTGCGACTCACGTTGGTGCCGTGTTTAGGTTTCTGCCAGACCATATCGTTTAGTTGGCATGGTTAACGTTGTTTGTCTTCTACGCGTGTTCACTGGCGCCACTCGGTTCCGTAAGCGTTGCCTGTCCGCTAGTGGCAGCAGCAGCGCCATTCGATATGTAGTTCTGCTGACCTATCCTTGGGGCTATCTCGTTCTTTTTCCGTATGGCGTGAGTGTGGAGTTCGGTTGGGGACACAGGAGCAGCGAGGTCCGCGCAGAGCGACAACACACGTGGACCCCTGGAGGGGTGTATGGACTGCCGGATCGAAGGGCAGTGGTCACGAGGGTGCACGACATCGTCGAAACCGGATCCTGCTTGTTTAAGTTGAGTGCGTTGCTATACGCTTAGAGAAACCTCTACCATCGTGAAATCTCGCGATTTTCCAGTGACTTGGGATCGTGTAGCTGCTCGTAGTGTCGCCGAGGCGAAAAGCAGCGAGTGGAGTACATGGGGAAAGCGGATTTGATTAGCCGTCCTGAGCTTCTAATTACTATTTACTATTTTCAGCTTCTTACATTGCTAAGTTCTTCCAGTGGTATATTTCTCTCTTGTGGCCGCTAACGTCCCTGTTACCACCCCTGGGCATTAGCGTATATAACATCAGTGTACATTTCCTCGCCTTGCCGCCGCTGTTCAGTGAAGCGTGTAAGTTTGACAGCTTTTTGATTGTAGGTCTGGTGGCGTTCTTCTACCTTAGTAATAGTCATTCCTTTTTGTTCCGGGCGCTCTAAGCACAGTATTCTGCGGGTGGAGCCCAGACCGCTGGTTCCGGCTCTGGCGTAATTTTACATCTCACATTTGTTTTGTTGCATGTCAGGTAGCCTCACCAAGATTATCATTAGTCGCTCGTTAGACTTCCACTAGTCCGAATTACCATCTTGTAATCTGAATGCAAATCTTGGCTTCCTTTCTCTTCCGTCGCTAAAGTGTTTTTGGTGTGACCTAATCAGAGGTCGATTCCTGGAGCACTGTATGTCACTGGCCCTTGTGCTTTATTTTATTGTTGTGCCATTAAGTTACCATCATTTGTCTCACCTGTTTGGTAAACTTTTGTTTGTTTTCTTTTGAATTAGCTTTTGCTACACTATTCGTCGTTTGAGAGGATATTTGTCAAATTTTTTTTATAATTTCCAATATGGCGTTAAAGGCCTTCCACCGTGATTGTGGTTACTTACCTTAAAATTCTGATTGCGACTACATTGGCTTGCCTTCGAAATTATTTGCTGTCTGTCTTATATGTATTTGTTAGATTTTAAATAATTGCCATTTTTCGTGTTAAAGGCCTTCTACCGTGATTGTGGTTATGGGCCTTAAAAGTCTGATTGCGACCCGATTTGCTTGTTTTCAATAAACTATTTATTAAAATAAATGAGTGAAATTGCAAAGCAAACCAATACTAATTGATTCTGGACCCATCCACAATTGCAACCCAATACTGCCTTCCTTAATTACCAGGTTTCACTGGTAGCAGAACGTGGTTACGATTGTAATATCGCCATTTCAGGTACTGTTGATTTGATTGGTTAAGCCTTGTTACTGTTGTGCGGTTGTGTTCTTGTTGTTTGGTTCTGTTTTGGGGTATCAACTCTGTAATGGTGGTCAGGCAGTGCCCCGGGATTGACCTACACTCCTGGAAATGGAAAATAGAACACATTGACACCGGTGTGTCAGACCCACCATACTTGCTCCGGACACTGCGAGAGGGCTGTACAAGCAATGATCACACGCACGGCACAGCGGACACACCAGGAACCGCGGTGTTGGCCGTCGAATGGCGCTAGCTGCGCAGCATTTGTGCACCGCCGCCGTCAGTGTCAGCCAGTTTGCCGTGGCATACGGAGCTCCATCGCAGTCTTTAACACTGGTAGCATGCCGCGACAGCGTGGACGTGAACCGTATGTGCAGTTGACGGACTTTGAGCGAGGGCGTATAGTGGGCATGCGGGAGGCCGGGTGGACGTACCGCCGAATTGCTCAACACGTGGGGCGTGAGATCTCCACAGTACATCGATGTTGTCGCCAGTGGTCGGCGGAAGGTGCACGTGCCCGTCGACCTGGGACCGGACCGCAGCGACGCACGGATGCACGCCAAGACCGTAGGATCCTACGCAGTGCCGTAGGGGACCGCACCGCCACTTCCCAGCAAATTAGGGACACTGTTGCTCCTGGGGTATCGGCGAGGACCATTCGCAACCGTCTCCATGAAGCTGGGCTACGGTCCCGCACACCGTTAGGCCGTCTTCCGCTCACGCCCCAACATCGTGCAGCCCGCCTCCAGTGGTGTCGCGACAGGCGTGAATGGAGGGACGAATGGAGACGTGTCATCTTCAGCGATGAGAGTGCTTCTGCCTTGGTGCCAATGATGGTCGTATGCGTGTTTGGCGCCGTGCAGGTGAGCGCCACAATCAGGACTGTATACGACCGAGGCACACAGGGCCAACACCCGGCATCATGGTGTGGGGAGCGATCTCCTACACTGGCCGTACACCACTGGTGATCGTCGAGGGGACACTGAATAGTGCACGGTACATCCAAACCGTCATCGAACCCATCGTTCTACCATTCCTAGACCGGCAAGGGAACTTGCTGTTCCAACAGGACAATGCACGTCCGCATGTATCCCGTGCCACCCAACGTGCTCTAGAAGGTGTAAGTCAACTACCCTGGCCAGCAAGATCTCCGGATCTGTCCCCCATTGAGCATGTTTGGGACGGGATGAAGCGTCGTCTCACGCGGTCTGCACGTCCAGCACGAACGCTGGTCCAACTGAGGCGCCAGGTGGAAATGGCATGGCAAGCCGTTCCACAGGACTACATCCAGCATCTCTACGATCGTCTCCATGGGAGAATAGCAGCCTGCATTGCTGCGAAAGGTGGATATGCACTGTACTAGTGCCGACATTGTGCATGCTCTGTTGCCTGTGTCTATGTGCCTGTGGTTCTGTCAGTGTGATCATGTGATGTATCTGACCCCAGGAATGTGTCAATAAAGTTTCCCCTTCCTGGGACAATGAATTCATGGTGTTCTTATTTCAATTTCCAGGAGTGTATTTTGAAAGGACCAACTCATGTTTGAGTTGGCGATAAGACGCCAGCCTATTGAGGGCAGTGTTCCGGACTTAGTAGCCAACTTGCGTGCTACCGTTCTTCAGTCACGACGGATGTTGTGGGTGAGACAAAAGCAGCCACTGAGTTTTTGATTAAAGCTGTTAGGAGTCTTGAGGACAATATTGGCTTTTTAGAAGGGACTACACATAGTGGCAGTCAGTTAGACAGGTGCGGGCACAGTTGGTACATTTAGCCAATCTGAAATCTGAGTTAAGGGCATTAAAATTAGTGGATCGTGATAAGAAATCGACCGCCGAATTGGGGTTCTTGGTTAATGAACTGCCGTTTTAGACTACATATTTACAGCTTGATGGGAAGAGAACCGGGAAGCAGGATTTCTTACATTCCGGGTGATGCGTTAACGAGCCGGAGAATAACGCCCTTACGTCGTCCGACGGGTTAGACTGGGCGTTTGCTAAGTTACCTAATCCCCTGTTGCATCTGTTTCGAGACATCACAGAATTAGTTACAGACCGACTCGAGCGAACTGAAAGGTTGTTATGGTTCCTGGTATGCTCTGAGCGACACGCTGATGTGTTTGCTGTTTTGCATCAAGTAGTTTTGTCTCAACTCTATCCTTCAACTAGAGGAAAATTTTTGACCCTGGTATCCAAGGCCATGGCAGAAGGGTTTTCCTTGCAGCAGTTGAGGGAACTCGTGATAAGTGAAAGACTCACCACGGTAGTTCGCAAACAACTCGAATGTCGCTGTTTTTGGCAGATGCAGCAACATAAGAGTTAAATCAATACATGGAATGAGTTAAGACGGCCTGCTTGACCTTGATATTTGATTTGCAAGAGTGGGAGTTAGTTTCAATTGTCGTGGTGGGAATGCGAGCTGCGGATAAGTTACACTTTGTTTTTCGTGGTCGTCCCTCTACTTGTGAAGAACTTCGTCCCATCGTTGTAGCGATACCCGCGTTGCCGCTCTCGGACGATGCGTATCGTGCAGTTAAGGTTCAGCCCACGGGGAATCACTGTGTTGTTCTAGGTGCGGTCGAACAGGCCATTTAGTTAGTACCTCCACTCAGCCGCGGACACTAATAATCAATAAATGATTCTCGGCTGGTCAGCGACCACGGGTCGAGGCTTTAAACCCTGGTGTGCCCGTGTCACTGCTCGGTCATCACCCTCACTACCTTATATTTGTTCTCGAGTAGGTGGTGAACCTGTTTGTGCCCTTTTGGATTCCGGTAGCTTCCTTTTCATTGTTGAGCTTGGAATGGTTTCTTGAATTTGACCATCTTGCGAGACTTAAGCCGGTCCCTTCTCCTGTGCAGAGATGTTGGCCTGCCATTGGGCAGGTGTGGCCTCTGCAGGATGGGTCCGAGGCAGTCTCTCGGTTGATGATTACTCGTGGCCCTTGTCTTTGGCCTTGGTTAAGGAGCTGCCGGTCGATTTGGTTTCAGGATGTGATTCCATCGGTAAAACAGGTCTTGTCTTGGATTATTCGGGGTACACCTTTACCTTTGAGTTCGCTTCTATTCAGAAATTTGGCTTCTGTGAGTGTACTAAACGTAAGGCGCATCGAGATGGGGGAATACTGGCTGTTGATTTTAAGGGTAGTGAGTTTGATCTCAGCAGGCATTTGAACTAATGGGTTTCTTGGGAAGGTTCCCAGAGCTTCTCTGTAATAGGCTTGGGGGTTACTAATGTTTTTGACCACCATATTCGTCTTTATGGTCATATTTCCGTCAGGTAGTCCCCATATCGCCTCTCACCGCCTAATATGAAGATACTAAGGGAAAAGATCTCCAAGTTGCTTGATCATGTAGTTATTAGGCTTTCTACATCCGCTTATGCCTCCCCTATATTCATCGTTCCTAACGATCAGGGGGGGGGGGGGACTTTCGGCCTGTTGTTGACTACAGAAGGTCGTCCTTGAATTGTTTCCTTTATCTGATATTCCTAACTCCTTTACTTGGTTTGCTCGACTTGAATCAAGCCTTTTATCAGATTTCCTTAGCCGAAGAATGTAAACACGTTACAGTATTTTGTACTGATTGGAATCTGTCTGAATTAAATGGGGTCCCCTTGGGTTTGGCTACTGGTGCAGCCGTCCTTACTCGTTTGCTGCATTATATTGAAATTATTCTATGTCTACAATTACCTAGACGATCTCGTTATCTATAGTCGTTCGTTCAAGAGCATTTGGACCATATTTAGCAAGTTTTTGTTGGGTTGCAAGAGGCCGCTTTAACTGTTAAACCCAATAAGGTGTCATTAGCCAGGCAGCAGGTATCCTTCTTAGGTCACCTAGTATCAGGCGAGAATATTCGCGTCGATCAGGAGCGGACTAAGGCCATGAGAGCCCTTCTACTACCCACTGAGAAGCGGGGGATTGACAAGTTCATAGGGATGGCGAATTATTTTAGGCGTTTTGCTCCTAATTTTGCTCAGTTGGTGGCTGCTCTAAATGAACTGCGTCGAAAAGTGGTGCGTTTTGAGTGGGGACCTGCTCAGGAGGCTGCGTTTGAGCATATTACGGTGGCCATAGCCAACCCTCCCGTTCCCGGAGTGCCCGATTTCAATAAGAAATTTACTGTCCAATCAGACGCACCGTATGCGGGAATTTCGGCAGTCCTCCGTCAAGAGTTCGAGGGTCAAAGGCAGCCATTAGCATACGCGTCGGTTAACCAGTGTTGAGCTTAAATATTCTGTTTACGAATGTAAGGCATTGGCCGTCTTTTTCGCTCTGGATAAGTACCGGTTTTACGTCGAGCACAGAGTATTAGCTAGAGACCGACAATCAAGCCTCAAGCTGGGTGCTAGCCAAGCCGCGTAAAACTGGCCGTATAGCCAGGTGGGAAGTACGCATTTCGGCGTTTCAGTTCGAAGTTAAGCACATTAGAGACACTGAGAATGCACTCGTGGATATCCTTAGCCGTATGTTTACTCAACAACCATCTAGTGAGGGCGCCACAGAAGCTGCGGAACGCAATCTTAGTTATGTTGTGTTAGGCGATACTCCTCATTTGTTTAGTGACATGGCCGATCATTTGGATCAGGACCCCACTTGGAGTCTTGTTCATAAACGGCATTCGGTGGGTGAGCATTTGGATGAATACATTATCAGCTAGGACATTTTGTGTAAAGGGGTGGGACGTACCAAGGAGCTTACGATCTGTCTACCAAGCACCCCTTTATTTTCACAACTCGTTGATTCGCGGGCATTTAGGAACCCATAAGACCTTGCTGAAGATTAAGGACCACCTGACTTGGCCATCTGTTAACCGAGACGTTAGAGAAATGGTTTCCTGGTGTCAGTTGCGTCGTGTGACCAAACCGAATAACGCACTTAAACAGGAGTTCCTTAGTTCTGAGCGTGAGTCTTGCCGCATGGACAAACCATATATTGATTATGTGGGGCCCTTACCTCGCACCAAAAGAGGCCATCGGTCTGTATTAGTCATTTTAGACGCGTTTTCGAAGTTTACCTGGCTTCTTCCGAGTCGTAATCTGACTGTTGCCACCACAATAGCACATTTAACTAAAGTATTTGTGTGTTTAGACTTCACAAGCAAATCGTTAGTGACAATGCACCGGCCTTTCTTTCGGCTCTCTTCTCTGGAATTGTCCCAGGTGCAATATTCTCAGGGCCCACAACAAACAAGCTGATCGTTATAACCGTAATAGGCGAGCCCTCTGGGGTAAGCGGGGAGATCAGGTGTATGTCCGTAATTTTCCCGGGAGGGAGGTGTGTATTGGCAACCTTGGTAAATGTACGCCCCGTTTTCTGAGTCCGTGTATGATTATGAGCGTTTTAGGCCCAGTTAATGTTCTCGTTAAGGACAACCGTACCGGTAAGCAATGCCTGGTCCATCTTAATCAAATTGAGTTTTGTTAGGCCACTAGTTTGGTCTAATAACACCTCCCCTCCCTCCCTCCCCCCTCTGGGGTTTGTCCTTGAGACGGGAGGCTGAGCCGTGCTGTGGCTCGCATTGGTGCCGTGTGTAGGTTTCTGCCAGACCGTATCGTTTAGTTGGCATGTTTGCGTTGTTTGTCTTTTTCTCGCGTTCACTGGCGCGACTTGTTTTCGTAAGCATTGCCTGTCCACTAGTGACAGCAGCTTATCGATAAACAGTTCTGCTGCCCTATCTTTGGGGCTATCTCGTTCTTTATCCGTGTGGCTTGAGTGTGGAGTTCGGTTGGGGACGCAGGAGCAGTGCGGTCCGCACAGAGCGATAACACGCCGGGGCCGCTGGCGGCGTGTATGGACTGTTGGATCGAAGGGCAGTGGTCACGAGGGTGCACGACGTCGTCGAAACCGGATCCTGCATGTTTGAGTTGAATGCAATTCGCGTAGAGAAACCTCCACCATCGTGAAATCTCGCGATTCTCCAGTGACTTGGGTTCCTGTTGCTGCTCGTAGTGTCGCCGAATCGAAAAGCAGTGAGTGGAGTACCTGGGGAAGGCGGATTTAGCATTCCTGAGCTTCTTATTACTATTTACTATTTTCAGCTTCTTACATTGTTAAGTTCTACCAGCGGTATTTTTCTGTCTTGTTGCCGCTAACACCCCAGTTACCTGCCCTGGGGGTTAGTTTATTTAAGAACAGTGTACATTTTCTCACCTTGCCGCCGCTGTTTAGTGAGGCGTGTAAGTTTGACAGCTTCTTGATTGTAGGTTTGGTGGCGTTCTTCTACCATAGTGGTAGTCATTCCTTCTTGTTCTGGGCGCTCTAAGCACAGTATTCTGCGGGTGGAGCCCAGCCTGCCGGTTCCGGCTCTGGCGTAATTTTACATCTTACATTTGTTTTGTTGGATGTCAGGTAGCCTCACCAAGATTATCATTAGTCGCTCGTTAAAAGCCACTAATCCGATTACCATCTTGTGATCTGAATGCGAATCTTGGCTACCTTTCTCTTCAGTCACGAAAGTGATTTGGCGTGACCTACTCAAAGGTCTATTCCTGGAGCACTGCATGTCACTGGCCCTTGTGTTTTATTTTATTATTCTGTTATTAAGTTACCATCATTTTCCTCACGTCTTTGGTGATCTTTTTTTTTTAATTAACTTTTGCTATGCCTTTCGCCGTTTGACACTATATTTGTGAAGTTTTTTATAATTGTCGTGTTGATGTTAAAGGCCTTCAGCCGTGTTAGTGTTCACTCGCCTTATAATTCTGATTGCGACCCCATTGGCCTGTCTTCAAAATTATTGGCTGTCTGCATTTTATGTATTCGTTAAATTTGAAATAATTGCCATTTCTCGCGTTAAAAGCCTTAAGCCCTGATAGTGGCTACTTGCCTTAACATCGTATTGCGACGACATTGGGTTATTTTCAAAATTTATTTCCTGTCTGTACCGGCCGGAGTGGCCGAGCGGTTCTAGGCGCTACAGTCTGGAGCCGCGCGACCGCTACGGTCACAGGTTCGAATCTTGCCTCGGGCATGGATGTGTGTGCTATCCTTAGTTTAGTTAGGTTTAAGTGGTTCTAAGTTCTTGGGGACTGATGACCTTAGAAGTTAAGTCCGATAGTGCTCAAAGCCATTTTTCTGTCTGTGTTTTACGCATGTTTGTTAATTTTTTTTAATAATTTCCACTTTGGGCGTTAAAATCCTTCAGCCGTGATTGTGGTTACTTGCTTAAAATTCTGGTTGCCACCACTTTGCCTTGTTTGCCCAAATTAGTTGTTGTTTCTGTTTTATGTATATTCGTTAAATTTTTTATAATTGCCATTCTGGCGTTAAGGACCTTCAGCCGTGATTGTGGTTACTTGTCTTAAAATTCTGATTGCGACCACATTTGGTTGCTTCCAAATACTTTTTGCTGTCTGTATTTTATGATTATTTGCTAAAGTTTTTGAATAATTGCTATTCTGGCGTTAAAGGCCTTCCGCCATGACTGGTTACTTGCCTTAAAATTCTGTTTGCGACCACATTGGCTTGTCTTCGAAATTATTGGCTGTCTGTGTTTTATGTGTTGGTTAAATTTAAAATAATTGCCATTTTTCACGTTAAAGGCCTTCAGCCATGAATGTGGTTACGTGACTTAAAAGTGTTATTGCGACCTCATTGGCTTGTTTTCAAAAATTATTTATTAAAATAAATGAGTGAAATTCAAAAGAAAGCCAATAGTAATTGATTTGGGCCCTGTCCGTAATCGTAAAACTATTCTGCCTTCCTTAATTACCAGGTTCCACTAGCCACATGACATGTCATCTCATTCCTGTTTATAAGAAAGGTAAGAGAATAAGGGATACAATTACTGAAACCATTTCAGTGACAGAAAGTATGTGATGAATAATACAAAAACCAAGAATGCCTAACAATTTCTAGATTCACTCACTAACACTGACTTTAGTAAACTTCCAGAACATAAGTCTCTGCCAACTTCTGAAAAACTAATACTCTTGCTATGGATTGAAGAAATCTCTGAAGGAAGTGTGATCAGACAAGACTATCCACTGTGCTTCTTAACTGAACCGTTGCAAATCTACCCTTAATATCTAACAGTAGTAGTAGCAGTAGCAGTAGTAGTATTAGTAGCTCTATGCATTTGTAGATCTCTTTTTACAAGGATACAGGACATGCCAAAGTTTTTATAAGTTTAGATCAATTTAACATTAGCTAATTCGTATGCACATACGTTTACACGCTTCTAGGTAGAGGTAATCGTTAGATTTACTCCTGGCATACAATACTTTTTTTGCAAATAACTATCAGTTTTTTACAATAACTATCAGTCAATGCACACACTATACACACATTGTTTCATAACACTTCACTCACTACGCACATACACACACACACACACACACACACACACACACACACACACACACACACACACTCACAAACACACTGGTGATCTCTGGGCCATTTTATACTGTACCGCAACTTTCCATTTGCTATCCTGAAAAACTGAGTCAGAATCCCTCCATAATGAGTGAGATGTTGAGCTCAGAAAGAGTAAGAGGTGTTAGTAATGTGCTATGCGTAGTTTGGAGATAAGTATTTCTAGAAAGGAAAAAATAAGGGACAAAACACATGTGTTATGTGGAATTTTGGATGTTTTATAATCATTATTATTATTATTTACTTGTAAAACTTTTATCAAACCCCTACTCAGTTTTATGTAAGTAATACATCAATGTATAAAATGTATTGCATAACAGGTACTTTTTAGCTGCCTTTTTAAGTTAGTGAATTTTGGCAATTTACTTCTTTTGGTAATTTACTGTACAGTTTTATTCCTTGGTAGAAAATGCTGTTTTGAGCTTTATGTTTATTTTTTCTTGGTAAATGTGAGTTGAGTCTAGCTCTTGTTGCATGGTCATGGACAGAACTGTTTGTGCAGTAATTACCAACGTTATATTTGATCTTTACAACTGACTGGTACATGTATTCACACAGAGCAGTTAAAATCCACAGTGTTTTGAACAGCTCTTTACAATGAACTCGACTAGTATTTTTGTTATTATTCTTATGGCTCTTTTGTGGAGTTTGAAAACTGTATTCATATTTTGTGCATTTCTTCCCCAAAAAAGAATGCCACAGCTAAGAACTGAGTGTACATATGAATAATATGTAACTAAAAGGTACTGCATGTTACACGCTGATGATAGGATTCTATGGGCATAACATGCTGACTACATTCTGTTTGCAATTACCTTTGTGGGTTCACACAACTTCAGCTGAGAACCAATATTCATTCCTAGAAATTTTGAATTTGTTACTCTGTCTATAGAAGTGCCATCCACATTTAATTTGTCATTTTTCCTCTTCGAGCTGAAATTCATGGCATTAGTTTTCTTTATGTTCAGTGTCACTTCATTGCATATAGACCAATTATAAACTTCCTTGAGCGTTTCATTTGCTCTCTCTGCAAGGAGTTATCTTGTTTTGTCAGTCACTATAATATTGCTGTCATCAGTGAAGAGAATTTTTTTACCATGAGTAACACTATTGGGAAAGTCATTGATGTATATCAGGAATAGTATTGTTCCTAATATACTACCTTGCATAACCCATATATTAATGTATTCTTGGTGTGATAAGTGTTTTACTAAATGTTTAGATCTATTTGAATTATGTGTTATCTCTAATCTTTGTACCCTATATGCTAGGTATGACTGAAACCAGTTATTAGCTACGCCTCTTATTATTAACGCTTCTAATTTATTTGCTAGAATCTTGTGGTCGACTGTATCAAAGGCCTTAGAAACATACAAAAATACGCCTGTGACACAATCATCTTTATCAAGAGCATCAAGTACAACCTTTGTGAATTCTACTATGCTGACTCCGTATGTTTGCTACTGCAGAAACCAGACTGTGATTCACTTTGTGTTTATTCAGGTAATTCATTAATCTGTCTTTCGTAATTACTTCTACTATTTTTGAGAATGGTGACAGAGGGAAATGGGCCAGTAATTTTGTATGTCTTCTGCTTTACCGTCCTTAAGCATAGGTACAACTATTTCCAGTTTTAACTGTTCTAGAAATGTCCCTGATCTGAAGGATTAATTTATTATATTTGTTAAGGGGCCTTGTATAATCCCTATGCAATGTTTCGTTATACACGTTGGTACTTCATCTAAGCCTACTGACATTAAAATTTTTAGTTTTTGAACAGTTTTATTGACTTGATTCTCTGTGTTTGAAGTAACATCATTGTATTTAGTGCAACATTATTTACAGCTGTTATATTTGTTTTTATGAATATGTGTTGTAACTTCTCTGCAATACTTGAAAAATGCTCGTTTACCTAGTTTTCTAGTGTTGTGGATCATTTATTACTTTATCCCCTTCCCTTAACAGTATACTATTCTGCATTTGTTTGTCTCCCCCGTTTCCTTTATTTATAACATCCTAGACAGCTTTGATTTTATTCTCTGCATTATATATTATTTTGTCATCAAATGATTTTTTTGCAGCAATCAGCATCTTCCTATAGATCTTTTTGCATGTGTGATAGAGATTTAAGAATTCTGGATCATTGCGAATCTTTTTCATGGAACTGTGGTGATTGGGAGGACTTCATAATACCTGCTGCTATCCATCTATTTTGCCAGATATTGATGTACACATGCATACTTTTGGAAATACCTTTTCAACGTTCAATTTAAAAAAAGTGGAGAATTTAGAGAATTTCGTATTCACATAAGTTTTGTTATATACACTTCATTCCAAGTTCTTCTAGTTTTTTTGAAAAATTTTTTTACTTTGATTTCTGACAGATGTCATTTGTAGGCTTGTAGTTTAGTGAATGATTCGATGCCTGATTTCACTGCTGTTATTTGACAGCGATGGTTTGATAGTCAGAGATCTTTCACAGCTACATCACATTTTTCCCTGTTGAGATTTGTGGCCACATGGTCAATTACCGATGTAATCATTGTGGTAACCCTTGTCGCACTATTGACCAATACGGATATGCCAAAACTTTGAAGGATATTTATGAAGGTGCTGCTGGCTCCATTTATGATATTAGTGCTAATGTTTAATGTCCCCACACAGAATTATGTTGACATTTGCACTAGAGACTTTATCTAGAACTTCTGTTAATTTATTGAAAAAAGTGTCTACACTATTACTGGGAGATCTATACACACAGAATGATTAATTTCTTGGTATTCTCAAGCTCTGTTAATTCCACAGCTGACATTTCAAAGTGTTTGTCTTCACTTACTTTACTGAGGTCATATCTTGATTTGAACTGCGTTCCTTTTCTGATATAAATGCATGATTGAACACCCATTGAAGCATTTCTGCAGTTAAGAGTTTGTCCTTTCATACAACGATAATATTACATCTTGGATTTCTGTGTCTCTACACCAGTGCTCTGTAACACAAACTACTGTGCAGTTCAGTGATTGGAGCTCAACTTCTAATGGTTGTATTTTATTGTTTATTGATTGCATGTTTTGATGGAGGATTGTTAAGTCTGTGAAATGCCCCATGTTACTCTTTCCAATGGTTTGTTTTTCTTTGTGACATCTGGTATGCATGATATTTGAAGTGTTAAAATCTATCTCGTGAGTGTTTGTTTCTGTATCTTTTGAACTGCAGGAGATACTCTTTAGGCAGGAGAACCTGTTGTCTGGATTTATCTTAAAAAAATACCTACTTTTCTTACGTATGGCAACAGTTATTTGACCATGTGTAGTCTGAGATCCATCTATACTTTCATGAAACAGCTGTACCGATCATCCTTTCCCAATCCTGTTTAGGTGTGGGCCTTACCTAGCGAAACCATATCTGTTGATAGTCCTGACAGGCACCAGAGAAAGATGAGCAAAGTAGGCCATCCTCAGAGCCATCCCTAACAACACGCTGATTCATCTCACAGCCCCATCAAAGTGTGGTCGACCATGACGCCAGAACAGCTCAACGAAGTGTACGTTGGTGCCATGGGTCAGGGAAACTATCTTGTCCAGGTCACTACATATGCCCCATCCCTGTCCAAACTGTTTTCCGCCACACCCACTATGAATACGTGGTCCTCTTTTGTGCAGTGGTTGTTCCTTTTGTACTGATTTTGAGATACATTGACAGAAGAATGAATTTGTAATTACTTTGCTTTTAGAGCATTTACGTTATCAGACATGTTTCGTCAGGTTTTTAAGCGTTTATAATTCGGTAAGTTTAGGCCTAAATCTCGTCTATCGAACTAGTAAACAATACGAAATGTGTTAGTTAAATACGATATACAAGCGTTTAATTACCCTTTTATTCTGACCATAGACACTGATAAAATTAGTAGCTGTTTTCATTAAACTAATTTTGTGCTATCAAGAAAAATATAATCTTTTGTATTTATGTCACGCTAAATTTCGGGTTATGTCTCGATTATCGGGACTTCAGGTAACACGAAGTTTTTTCAAGAACAAGCCCTGCTGGGACGCTAATATTCAGTAGTGTGACAAGAACGGAAACTACATCAAATATACAAAACAAATGACACTATTTCCTCTTAAATAAATTCTTTTAGCATGCGAAGAAAGTACCTGTGTTCTCACTCGGCGGCCATCTTGAATCTATTTATGTGCTTCTTGAATCTATTTATGTGCATTTATTGTACAGTAAACATTTTTCTTCAGATTATAACAACAATAAGTTTCTCATAGAATCTGAGCAATTCCTGATCATTGTTTACACTCTTCTAATAATTATATCTGGAAATAGTATGTTACATTGCAGTTGTTCAAAATACAATTGGTGTCATATTGTTTGTTTTTAAGTCCCGCTACCCTACTGAATTTTTTCAGTGACTGACCTACATAAGATGTCACTATAACCCAAATATGTGTTGCTGTTAATATTTTCAGGCTGTGATCCACAGTTGCTACTTATCCTGTAGATAAGGGAAATTCTGTCTTTTGCAACTAAAAGCTTTTTGTTCCAAATTAAACATATTTCACCTATTCGTACTTGGCTTCATCACTGACCTATAGTATAAAGACAACTACTTAATTATAAATATATAGTTTGGAGATTTGTAGTGTGCCCTAGGAGCTCTCATGATTCCTCAGTCTGCCTTAGAGTAAGTAAAGAAGGGCATGCACTGTGTCCCACACGAAAGATGGTCTGAAGTGAAATGTATTAACATAACGTAGTCTCACTGCATTGTGTGCACCTAGTTTCTACCAAGGAACCAATGTTTGCATAATAGGAATAGAAAAATGAAAGTAAATGGTAAATTGCAACTGTATGTATGTAAATTATTAGATAATTTAAATGTACTGTCAAGAAACAATAGAAGTTTCCAAACGAAATAGGTATGAATACATAATTTCCTTCATATCATGTGTAGCGGCACCACTGTTTAGGACAGTGAAAGATAGTTTTGTGCGATATTCGGAGCACAAGTTACAGTCATGTGCAGGCCGGGTTGCAGTAAGTTATGCATACCGGCAGTTGCGAAGGCAAATAGAGGCCAGAGGGACATAGAAATGCCAGGTAGGGAGCACACAGCTATTTCCATGGCACAAGTCACAGGCAAAAGAGGGCCACTCGCCAACCTAGGTGTTATGCTTATGTGACGCGAAACTGTGCACTTGGCAAAACAGAGGCCGTTTTCTAAAGAGATTCATTCAAGTGTGGCAGCTCTCCTGGATGGCGGAGCATAACACACCACTGGGCTACATGCAGCACAACAGATGGGGTGCCAGTGTCCCAGTCCACAGAGGGTCGTTGGTTCGACCCTCTGAGGACCATGTGGGGTCCACAGCCAGACAGCAGTGGGCCACTCTTTGGCTCGCCAACACGGGCAGAGTCGTCTCGGCTCCCAACAGATGCCGGAGATTTCCCGAGATGAGGGCCGCAGATTCGAATACTGGATAGAGGCCGCTTGTTTGTCGCCGCTATCTCAGCCACGCCAGCAAGGAGAAGGATGCAGCTGCCCACCCACAGCTCACACTGAGCAGCGCTGAGTTGGCTGCTGGCACAGCCATCCTGACATCATCGGAACTCAGCACACCGGCCAAGGCTGGCACGACACACCACGTTGCACAGGCTACTTGAGTGCTTCCTCAACATTGCGGGGCCCTGTGATGCAGGCTGAGGTGAATGGAGCACTGTAGTGGAATCAAATCAATCATTTGGAAAGTTCTCACCGAGTCTTAATCCGGCACCTCTTGGCACCCACCAACTGTATTTGGTGATTTTCCGCTTCATTTGGTCTCCTGGTACATTTGGTGGTAGAAGCCACCATTACATTTGGGGTCAGAAGCAGGTGCACTGGATGTGAGTGGGCCATGTAACACTGAAACCTCGTGTTGTTCCCCATAACTGGGAATTGGACCAAAATATATACTCGTGCGCAGTTGGTTGTTATCCTTCCCATTTTTCTACCATGTTGCAATGGTAAGGGTAACAACCGACTGCACACGAGTGTATATTTTGGTCCAATTCCCAGTTATGGGGAAGAACGCAAGGTTTAAGTGTCACACGGACCCCACACATCCAGTGAAGTGAGGAGCGTTGAGCAAGTTTTTGTAAGTGAAAACTAAAGAGGTATTGTTGATCTCGGCAACTAGAAACCGATATGCCAAGATGGCAAGGGAAGAATAACAAAGCTGCCATAGAGGGAAGGTAATGGTATGTCCAGTGAGGATGGTAAGTACCAATCTGGATACATGCATGGTGCAGTTATTTTTAGCCAGGGGGAAGGAATAGACTTTCCAAGGGGTATCATGGAGTTAAAATTGAGTTTGCAACGGATCAGGATGCATTGGATCTTCTCCACCTACAATAATTTGGTAATAGTGGTAAGTTGCTTTGGGTGGGGATTATTTGAAGAAGCGAAACGTGCAGAGCTCGAGGGGAGCGGAATTTTAATCAGTGGAACTAAGTGTAACGCAATAGGACCAACTTTCCATCTACCAGTATCAATTTCAGCAGTCACACAATTGAATATTACTCAGCCACAGCTGTACAGGCCAGAAATCATTTTAGAGTTCTTTCGAAGGCAGAATCTGACCTTGTTAAATCAAACTCTGGAGCCATATCTGTTGAGATCCGTAAACCAGTTCATTGTAGAGCCAGAGGGGAGCATATCAGCCGAACAGCTTGTTCAACATGTCGCTCAGTATAGGGAAAGGCGACGGCAAAGAACGATCATTATGAGCACCTGAGTGCCAAGTGTTATCGCAGCCTTAAATTTGTTATGTGTTGTTTTTTTCTGATCAGGCAGAGAGCTAATTCCATGAGGGAGCCAAGAGTGGTCCAAGTCCCAGTGGATAGGATACCAAGGGCACGAGACGAGTAGGTAAGGTGTTGATCGAGCAGTGGTCGTCCTGTAAGGAATTTTTACGTTTTGATTCATATCATGCTTTTAAGAGGGCCATAGAACACATCAAAGTTTTCTAATAGTAACGAAATATCCCATAGGTGCCGATTCAAACAAGTTAAGAGGTAGTTAAGGGTCAACCCCGGGACTGGGTCTTTCCGAATAGAAGTATAATGTAGTGGCACCACCGTTTAGGTTAGGGAAAGTTATTTTTGTGCGATATTCGGAGCATGAGTTACAGCCAGGTGTGGGCCAGATTGCAGTGTTATGCATACCAGCAGTTGAGAAGGCAAATAGAGGCCACAGGGGCTTAAAATGTTTCCATGGCGCAAGTAACAGGCAGAAGAGGGCCACTGGCCAACATAGGTGGTATGCATATGTGACGTGAAGCGGCACCCTTGGCAAAACAGAGGCGCACAGGCGAGTATAAATAGGTCCCATTTTGTAACGATTCGTTTAAGTGTGCCACCTCTCCTGGACGGCGGGGCATATCACGCCCCTGGGTTACACTCAGCAAAAGATGGGGCTCCAGCATCCCAGTCCACAGCAGGTAGTTGGTTCGACCCTCTGAGGCCAACACGGGGTCCACAGCCAGCCAGCAGCAGGCCACTCTTTGGCTCACTACCATGGTCAGTCCCCCCTGCGGGTTTGGGCGTAAGAATAGGCCCGCGCTATTCCTGCCTGTCGTAAGAGGCGACTTAAAGGTGTCTCAAACGTTTTGGCCTTAATGTGATGGTCCCCTACGGGGTTTGACCACTACATTTCAAAATGTTCCGTTAGTGCGTACCATTTGGGGAAGGACGCCTTACGTGGTGCATTATATATCCATCTTTCCCTAAGATCTGGCACACCCGATATTGTCATGGAGTTGGACTTACACCGAGCTTCCAGCCACATCATCCGCAGTGTGTTCCGGGTAGCATACATTCCCTCCATTGTGCACTTCCATTTTTGCCCTCGTGATGTACATGGATATTCGACACCCAACATCCAGCACATTAGCCAGTCCATTGTGGTGTGGTCGTCATGTACCCTCTTGGTGGTAGCCCCCTGACTACACAGGGATCGCAATGCTGCTGCCTGAGCTGCTACCTCCCAACGTATGCTGAGGAGTAGATGCCTATCACTCTGGGGCAACAGGACTCCCGGCAAAGGCCATCCTGCCACGTGGTCTTTGCTGTGGCTGGGTGGCGCCTGTGAGGAGAGCCCCTGGTCAGAGTGGGTGGCCTCAGGGCGGGTGACCCACAATTATGTGTGGTACATCATCTCTCACTGGTGGGCCTCCACCAGCAGTCTCTAAACAATCGACGTCTCATCACAACAGCAATAAATGTGATCCGAGATAATTTCCCTCCCTGGCCACTCCATGGGAGGAGCGTCAGGCTAAAGAAGGCAGTGTAGATTATTCACCCCAGTACCTAGTCTGTATGCGAGTTGATGGTGACTCATTTATGTCGACCAAGCCCCAGTTTTTGTGGAGCATATAGAGGACAAGTTCAGAGAGGTGGAGGGCCTGTCCAAAATGCGCTCTGGGTCAGTTCTAATCAAGACAGCATCCTCTGCCCAGTCACAGAGGTTGCTCGCTTGCAATAAGTTAGGGGATGTTTCAGTTAGCATCACGCCCCATAACAGTTCAAACATGGTCCAGGGTATTATATTCCACAGGAATCTTCTTCTGCAGTCGGACTACAAACTACGTGCCAACCTGGAACGAAAAGGTGCTCACTCCCTCCGGCGCGTCCATCAGGGTCTGAGGGATAATCAGGTAGCCACCAGTGCCTTCATCTTGGCCTTCGAGGAAGACATCTTACCCAAGAAGGTCAAGGTGATGGTTTACCGCTGTGATGTGAAACCATATATCCCTCCTCCGATGCGCCATGTCATCCTGCTGTTCTTCCAGCATCACATGTCGAGATTGTGGACGTCCTTCGCATCCAAATACTCCATGTGCTCCGCCTCTCATCTGTGTTAACTGTGGAGAACATTCCCTGCTCGCCGGACTGTAGGATATTCATAAAGAACGGAAGATATTGGAATATAAGACCCTGGACCACCTGACCTACTCCGAGGCGAGGCAGAAATATGAGAGGCTCCATCCTGTGCCAATGACGTCAACCTACACCGCTGCTGCAACGACGTTCTCTCATCTCCTGTGTCGTCCCATACAGTTGGATCTATGATCGGTCAAAACCCACCAGCCCCGTTGATTGTGGGGGGCACTTCACCCCCTGTTGCTCCTGCTCCATCTACTTCAGGAGCAACCCCCCCCCCCACCCAACCATCGGGGACATCAGTCCCCCTTTCCCAGCCGACCTCCCTTTGCAAGTTCTGACCAGCGTAAAAGTGGACACCTGCAAGTGGCTGAAAAAACCACCAGTCGCTCGTCGTAGGGCCTCACGGTCATCGTCCGTCCCTGAGACTGACCCAGTGAAGCACTCCAAGGCTGAACCACCGAAGGCACAGCGAGAGAAGCAGAAAAAGAAGAAAGTCCTCATGAATAACGACATTGCAGTGGCACCCATCCCACAGCTTCCTACAAGCTCTGTGTCTGAGGACGAGGTGGAGCTTCTGGTGTCCACTGAGGACCTCGATCTCGCCGGTCCCTCAGACACCAAGGATAGCACTAGCACAGGTGCTCAGTCGGAGGCAGCAAGTGACCCAGTGGCGTAATCTGCCTACCCAGTCTCTTCACGCCTTTCTCAGCCATGGACAATATCATCCTCCAGTGGAACTGCAGCGTTTTCTTCTACCATTTAGCTGAGCTCCGACACCTTATCAGCCTTCACCCTTTCTTCTGCATTGCTCTTCAGGAAACTTGGTTTCCAGCAATGTGAATCCCCGCCCTCTGTGGCTATAGGGGTTATTATAAGAACTGGTAAGCTTATGAAAGGGCGTCTCATGGCGTCTGCATCTATGTCCTCCACTCTCTTCACCTTTAGAGGCTGTCGCTGTTTGGGTGTGGACGCCACAGGATGTTACCGTCTGCAGTCTTTACCTTCCACCGAATGGTGATGTCGCACACCATGTCCTGGCTGCGCTGATAGACCAATTGCCGCCACCTTTCTTGTTACAGGGCGACTTCCCTCTGTGGGATGGATCAGTGGCAACAGGTCGAGGCACCACTGTTGAGCATTTATAGGCACAGCTCGATTTTTCGATTTTAAACGATGGCGCCTTCACAAACTTCAGTGTGGCGCATGGCACGTACTCCGCCATCGCCCTTTCGATCTGCAGCCCTAGCCTCTTACCGTCTGCCCAATGGAGTGTGCATGACGACCTGTGTGGTAGTGACCACCTTCTGATCTTTCTGTCACTGCCACAGCGTCACTCTTCTGGGTGCCCTAGCAGATGGGCTATGAATAAGGCTAACTGGGACTTGTTCTCCTCCATTGCCGCTATTGAGCCTCTCTCTAATGACGCCATTGATGCGGTGGTTCACTCGGTCACCACCGTTACTGCCGCAGAATCTGCCGTTCCTCGTTCTTCTGGGTCCCCTCAACGGAGGACTGTGCCTTGGTGGTCGCCTGTGATCGCCGATGCGATTAAAGATCGCCGGCGGGCGCTCCAGCGTCACAAGCGACATCCCTCCATAGAACACATCGCCTTCAAATGGCTGCGTGCAAGCGGGAGTGGTGAGAGCGGTATGTGTCCACCATTGGCCTCCATGTCCCTCCATCGCGTGTCTGGGCCAAGATTAGACGCCTCTATGGCTATCGGACCCCTGTCAGCATTCCTGTGCTCTCACTGAATGGAGCAGTTTGTACTGACTCCGACGTAATTGCAAACCGCTTGGCAGAGCATTTTGCTCTGAGTCCGCTTCTGCGAATTACCGGCTGGCCTTTCGCTCCATTAAGGAGCAGATGGAACATCGGAGCCTTTCATTTCGTACCCACCATCCTGAATCCTACAATACTCCATTCAGTGAGTGGGAATTTCACAGTGCCCTAGCCGCTTGCCCTGATACAGCTCCTAGGTCCGACCGCATCCACTGTCAGATGCTGAAACACCTTTCAGTGGACTCCCAGCGACGCCTCCTCGACCTTTACAACCGTATTTGGGTCGAGGGTGACTTTCCGTCGCAGTGGCGGGAAAGCATTGTTATCCCCGTTTTGAAACCTGCCAAGAACCCTTTGGAAGTGGACAGCTACCGCCCCATTAACCTCACCAACGTTCTTTGCAAGTTGCTTGAAGGGATGGTGAGCCGGCGGTTGAGTTGGGTACTCGAGTTTAGGGGGCTTCTGGCTCCGTCTCAGGGTCGGTTCCGTAAAGGCCGATCTGCTGCCGACAATCAGGTGAGCCTGGAGTCAGCTATCCATACAGCCTTTGCCCTCCGTCAGCACTTGGTCGCTGTCTTTATCGACATGTGGAAGGCGTACAATACGGTATGACGTCATCACATCCTCTCTATGCTTCATAGTTGGGATCTTTGGGATGCATTGCCGATAATCATCCAAAATTTTCTGTCGCATCGGACCTTCCGCGTCCAAGTAGCGGCCTCTCATAGTTCCTCCCGAGTTCAGGAGAACAGGGTGCCACAGGGTTCTGTTTTAAGTGTCTGCCTGTTTTTAATAGCAATTAACGGGCTCGCTGCAGCGGTGGGAACGTCTGTCTCAGCGTCCTTGTATGCTGACCACTTCTGCCTTTACTATAGCTCTATTGGCACTGCAGTTGCTGAACGTCAGCTGCAGGGCGCTATCCGCAATGCGCAGTTTTGGGCTGTGGCGCAAGGTTTCCAGTTTTCGGCAGCAAAGACCTGCGTTATGCATTTCTGTCGGCGATCCATTGTTCACCCAGAGCCGCGGCTTTATCTTGCCGGCGAACGTCTTGCTGTGGTGGAGACACATAGGTTTTTGGGTGTGGTTTTTGATGCCCGATTGACTCGGCTGCCTCATAATCAGCAGCTTCAAGAGATGTGTTGGCGGCATCTAAATGCTCTGCGATGCTTGGGCCACACCAGCTGAGGTGCCGACCTCTTACGGCTCCACCAGGCGCTAACCCAGTCCCGTCTGGATTATGGGTGCCTGGCTTATGGTTGAGCATCCCCATCTGCGTTGCAGGTGCTGGACCCAATCGTTTACAGTGGGATCCACCTTGCGACTAGTGGTCCACCCTGTGGACAGCATACTTGTGGAGGCAGGTGTCCCTCCACTGTGGTTATGGCGCCAACGTTTGCTGGCCGCTTATACTATGCATGTTTGTAGCTTGCCCAGGCATCCTAACTATCGTCTTCTATTCCCACAGTCGGTGGTCGGCCCCCGTTGGGTTGTACTATCGCTGTCCGTGTCAGAGAGCTTCTCTCTAGGCTTGGGGTTTTCCCTCCTCCACCTCCTTTCCGCGCCCCTCTGCATACACCTCCATGGTGTGTGCTTCGCCCTTGCCTTCGGCTCGAATTGGCACGGGGCCCGAAAGACTCAGTCCCTCCGGAGGCCTTCCGCTGCCGCTTTTATTCCATCCTAGCAACGCATCAGGGCTCTGCCGCATTTTACACTGACGGTTCGATGGTTGCTGGTCGTGTCGGTTATGCTCTAACTCTGGGGGACCATTACGAACAATGATCCTTGCCATCTGGCTGCAGCATTTTCACTTCTGAGCTGGTCGCCATCTTTCGTGCCCTAGAGTACATCCGCTCCTGCTCAGGTGAGTCCTATGTTATCTGTAGCGACTCCCTGAGCAGTTTACGAGCTGTCGACCAGGGTTTCCCTTGCTCTCGTCTGGTGCTGGCTGTCCGGGAGTCCCTCCATGCTCTTGCCCATTGCAGCCACTCTGTGGTCTTTGTTTGGACCTCAGGCCATGTTGGGATACCCGGCAATGAACATGTCGACCGCCTGGCGAAAGAGGCCACCTGTAAACCATCTCTGGACATTGGCCTCCCGGAGACTGATTTGCGAGCAGTCCTCCGCCGAAAAGTTTTTGCGCTTTGGGCCGCTGAATGGCGCGATCTAACCACGCCCAATAAACTCCGTGCTATAAAGGAGACGACGACTGTGTGGCGTTCCTCCATGTGAGCCACTCGCAGCGAATCCGTTGTCCTTTTTCGGCTCCATATTGGCCACACCCGGCTGACGCACAGCTATTTACTGCGTCGTGAGGGCCCACCTCTCTGTCGCCGCGGGGTGATTTTGACGGTGGTGCACCTTTTATTCTCCTGTCCGCTTTTAGCCGTGCTCAGGCAGACATTTGCGCTGCCTAATACGCTCCCTGCCCTTTTAACTGATGACCCTGCTATGGCGGGCTTAGTTTAGCATTTTATTCCTGCAGTGGGTTTTTATCATTTCATCTGGGTGTTTGTTATGTTCTTTTGTGTTGATTCTGGCCTTTGGCCTACGGTCTTAGGCTCAGTTTTTAATATGTTTCTTGGTGGTTGGCTTTTCCTTTTTTTCTCTATGGTCGGCCAACCACCGTCACACTCTGTGATTTTAATTTGTCTTGTCTGATCTCTGTCTGAGTCTCTCTCATCCTGTGTCGTCTGCCGTCTTTTCTGTTGACCGTTTTTTTTTATTCTCTGTGGGTGGTTTTAGTTTTTTGGAAAAAGGGACCGATGACCGTCGCAGTCTGGTCCCTTAATCCCCACAAACCAACTAACCACGGTCAGTCGTCTCGGCTCCCGAAATCACACGCCGAAGGCTTCCCGAGGTGAGGGCCCCAGATTTGGACACCGGTTATTTGGCGCAAGTTCATCGCCATGATCTCATGCACGCCGGCGAGGAGAAGGACGCAGCTGGCCGTCCACGGTTCACACCGAGCAACGCTGAATAGGCTGCTGGCGCATCCATCCTGACATCCTCGGAACTCAGTGGGACGGCCAAGGCTTGCACGACACAGCGTTGCGTTGCGCAGGCTGCTGGGGTGGTTCTTCAGTATTGTGGGGCCCTGTGACACAGACTGAGATGAACAGAGCAATGTAGTGGAAACATTTGTAAAGTCCTCGCTGAGTTTTAATACGTCACCTCCTGGCACCTACCCACTACATTTGGTGTCTTCCCACTTCATTTGGTCATCCCGATACATTACATGGCAGAATCCGCCATTACACATGTATCACTGATGATGCTTACTATTAACAGGTTGAACACATTTCCTTGGAAACAAATTAATCATTTAGTGGCAAAAAACAGAATTTTTCTTATGTGGATGATAAATATAATCCAAATAAGTCACACTGAGCAGTTATGCCACACACTTGAAATTGCCTACACAGTGCGCCAATGAATAAGACAGAAGAATATTCTAATCAAAATTACGGAAGGTAGTGGAGAGGATTATTGTCATTCGGCTGTGGATCCCAATACACTTACAATACAGGTAACAGATTACTCTCATAGTAACAGGGCAGAAAAATTTCATTTCGAAAACATTATCTGATTATATAAATTGTTTCACCTGTTAGATGTAATAAATCTAGAACTAAAGTAACAGTTTCTCAGTATCAAAACAGCGGTCTGATTAGTAGTGTAGTGAATATTGTTGAAATTACTTACAGCACTAACTGCATTATAGAGTTCTTTGATGAACTTCAGATGGTATCCGAAGTTCCTGAGGATGAGTGAGAATGGAAAACTTAAAAATAAAAATCATCTCGCACAACTACTGTAGCGTGGAAAGCAGAATGGAAAGCAGTCAGCTAGGGCAGGGCTCAGGCTGGTGTGGCGGGTAATTTAGACCAGACAGTCCCACCACAGCTCCACCGCCGGCAATAGCGCATTAAATATTCGCGACGCGGTGCCGCCACCGCTATTGAAGCTTCCGCTCGCTAATAATGAATGGCCGAAAAGCGGATTGCCACGCGAGCGCTAGAGCCGTGGTGCTTTGCTAACGATTTCAGCTTTAATCGGGTGTGCTGTGAAAAGAGAAGGTCCCCCAAACGCTATCGACAGCACGAAAGGCAGTTCAGCTTTGTCCTACACTTGGCACAGAAGTGTGAATTCCAACTGTAAATAGAGATAACTGCCTGGCTACGCTTAGGAAGGTTATAATGTGTGGAAACTTTGTATGATTTTTTAATGCTTGCGTGGACATAAGCATCCAGCTTTAGCTAATCCTCTTGTATTATGTGAAACATGGTAAGTTACTTACACTCAGACAGCGCGGTATCTCTGCTTTACTGCTTCTGGGTGGCCTCGACAAATATGGGGAAAACTTCAACTCCACTAGGCTATTTCAATATAGCACCACACCGAATGCAGCTCTGCTCGTTTTCATGTGCATTACCATCATCGTCATACACCAAAATTAAATGTAAGTCGTGTTTTAAAATGTTCTACAAGTACGCTACATATAACTTCAAATCATTGCGTCCTCATCGACACGCAAGTCGCCGAAGTGCCGTCACCTGAAAAGACTTACACCAGACAACCTTCCCGTCCATAGCTAGTTGCACATATTTAAAGGTCATGAAGGTCATAGAAGCGTCCATCACACGACTAAAATTCATAATAATCCTGATGACATAGGCAGTCAGTATCTATCTGTCATATTCAGTCTTCACTATTACAGATATTTAGAAAAACAAAACAAGTAACCCTCAGCTGACTTGCTCAAAATCATGCCAAGTTCAAATAGAAGTAGAGGCCAACACTACAGTATTTCCATGTAGAAAAATACGAGTACGTAATCTTTACCTGAAGTGCATAAAATACTACATCATTTCCTCACTTGGATTGCGTAAAATGGTGACAGGTTAATAAAAATATGGACAATACTGCCGTATTTCCATACTTAGAAGTACGGCACTTCATCACACACAAACACGCACACACACACACACACACACACACACACACACACACACACCTTTCGAAACATGGATGTGTAAAACATGGATGTGGTCTATCAATTTAATTCCCCCATGCTATTTACTCTGCATAGATTATTACAAAATACATATGGCTAAAAAATAAAATTTTTTACAGGTTTAAGACATTCCACTTTTTAAGACTTTAATCAAGTGGTGTACGATAACCAACCTGACGAGACTTCTAATCACACAAAACACATGCTGGGGAAAATACATTACTAGGCAGGCAAATACAAAAAAAAAAGGTACCGGTAGCTTGAATTTATCTTAGCTACTTTAAGAATGAAATGAAGGTGATGCTATGTCTAAAGGAGTTCGAACAAAATCAAACCTGAGAAGCACTGTTTTAGGGGGAAAGACGATAACAGTAAACACACAATGTATATTTCAAATTTCCCAAAATTATTTTGTGTTTAAAATATCCTTCTGTTTTTTATTACATTCATTGAAGGCATTCTCAATGTTAGGTAAAAAAGACTTATGAGAAAGGCCGAAACACTTACAAATTTGAACTATAGTGTAAAGGTTCTCAAAAACATTTATGGACGGTGTTTCAATAATCAGCTACTGAACACTAAAAAATCTAGTTCCAGTACTCATGTATACGGCACGTAAATACAATGAATAGCGAAAGACAAACGATCTGACGAAACACCATTTTAGGAGGGGATTAAGGCGTTTTGATGGGTACTAAACCACACACTCAGTTTGCGTATTGATAGTACAATGGCGACGGCCAAAATTCGTTTATTGCACAACACTTTGTAAGCGCGATGGATCCACAAATATTTTCACATCTACATTGCCTGTTTTACTTATCAAAGTACATGTGGCTTGCTTAGTGTTACTACTGAAATAAATTATAGCTTAGTCGTTGACCTTAACCCCATGTATGTACCATGCACTCAACAAACCAAAATACACTCCTGGAAATTGAAATAAGAACACCGTGAATTCATTGTCCCAGGAAGGGGAAACTTTATTGACACATTCCTGGGGTCAGATACATCACATGATCACACTGACTGAACCACAGGCACATAGACACAGGCAACAGAGCATGCACAATGTCGGCACTAGTACAGTGTATATCCACCTTTCGCAGCAATGCAGGCTGCTATTCTCCCATGGAGACGATCGTAGAGATGCTGGATGTAGTCCTGTGGAACGGCTTGCTCTGCCATTTCCACCTGGCGCCTCAGTTGGACCAGCGTTCGTGCTGGACGTGCAGACCGCGTGAGACGACGCTTCATCCAGTCCCAAACATGCTCAATGGGGGACAGATCCGGAGATCTTGCTGGCCAGGGTAGTTGACTTACACCTTCTAGAGCACGTTGGGTGGCACGGGATACATGCGGACGTGCATTGTCCTGTTGGAACAGCAAGTTCCCTTGCCGGTCTAGGAATGGTAGAACGATGGGTTCGATGACGGTTTGGATGTACCGTGCACTATTCAGTGTCCCCTCGACGATCACCAGTGGTGTACAGCCAGTGTAGGAGATCGCTCCCCACACCATGATGCCGGGTGTTGGCCCTGTGTGCCTCGGTCGTATGCAGTCCTGATTGTGGCGCTCACCTGCACGGCGCCAAACACACATACGACCATCATTGGCACCAAGGCAGAAGCGACTCTCATCGCTGAAGACGACACGTCTCCATTCGTCCCTCCATTCACGCCTGTCGCGACACCACTGGAGGCGGGCTGCACGATGTTGGGGCGTGAGCGGAAGACGGCCTAACGGTGTGCGGGACCGTAGCCCAGCTTCATGGAGACGGTTGCGATTGGTCCTCGCCGATACCCCAGGAGCAACAGTGTCCCTAATTTGCTGGGAAGTGGCGGTGCGGTCCCCTACGGCACTGCGCAGGATCCTACGGTCTTGGCGTGCATCCGTGCGTCGCTGCGGTCCGGCCACAGGTCGACGGGCACGTGCACCTTCCGCCGACCACTGGCGACAACATCGATGTACTGTGGAGACCTCACGCCCCACGTGTTGAGCAATTCGGCGGTACGTCCACCCGGCCTCCCGCATGCCCACTATACGCTCACGCTCAAAGTCCGTCAACTGCACATACGGTTCACGTGCACGCTGTCGCGGCATGCTACCAGTGTTAAAGACTGCGATGGAGCTCCGTATGCCACGGCAAACTGGCTGACACTGACGGCGGCGGTGCACAAATGCTGCGCAGCTAGCGCCATTCGACGGCCAACACCGCGGTTCCTGGTGTGTCCGCTGTGCCGTGCGTGTGATCATTGCTTGTACAGCCCTCTCGCAGTGTCCGGAGCAAGTATGGTGGGTCTGACACACCGGTGTCAATGTGTTCTTTTTTCCATTTCCAGGAGTGTACATAAAAACTGGGTATATGACGTTGTAAGTCACACATTGGCACTTACGCTGACGTAACGTACAGCTTAAAGTGCACTTACTGACAACTATAGTTTGTTCTTTGTACCAGAGTAAACAATGTTATTACAACCTTTGAATTTGTCAAAATCTTATTTTAGCTAACATACATGTCATATCAAAATCAGCCACATATTATTGTGACCCCATATCCCAGTGTGTTGCCATCATATAGCAGTTGAAAACGTTTTCATTTTCTGCCGATAATGCTAATTCATACTGTGTCACAGTGACTCTGCCAGAGTGGTAACACCGGTTCCCACCATATCACCAAAGTCAAGTACTGTTGGGCTTTCCTGGCTCTTGGATGTGTCACTTTCTGGATCTGCTGAGTGCTGTTGGCAAGCCAGGTGCAATTTGTGGGACCAGTTGAGGAGCTGCTTGATTGAGACGTAGTGGCAATGGTCAAACAAACTGACAGCTGGGAGAGCAGCCTGATCACATACCCCTCTGTATCCACAACCGGTGAGGCCTAAGTGCTGAGCATGACAATGCATGTCGTCAGTCCTCTTGGGATTTCAGTGCTTGTTGGGATGGTGTTTTGTTTTTTCATGCGTGGCTGTTAACTTCGTCTTGTAATATAATAAATTTTGCAATCCCCTGCTCTTCCAAAAAGGAGATAACATGACAGTTTTTCCATACATCTAGGTGTTACAGCAAAATTTTAACGAATTGCCCATACATCACCGTGTAACAGCAAAATTATAACAAACACCCCAATTTTGGAATGGAATATAACAAATTACTTCACATATCGCTATGTTACAGCGAAATTATAACAAATTCCGTTTACATCACTATTTTACAATACAAATCTAACAAACTGCCCAATACTTTGATATGTTACAGCAGACACTTTACTCCTGACACCATCATGTTAGAAATAAATTTTACTGTATTTCCTCATATTGCAGTATGAATGTAACAAATTGTTCCAAGCATCATGATGTTACAGTAAAAACTTATAACGAATTGTCAGAATTAAAACAAAAACAGTTGAAAACTGCCTGCATATAGCAGTAAACATGTTGAAAATGTTCAATTATATCACCATGTTTACAAATCATATATGGGCTTGATACACTGTGTTACGAGTGCTAATCGTGGCTTGTTCTTTTTTGTTCTTTTTCCACAGGGGAGGTGAGAAGTGAACTGAAAGACAATCTTCGGTGTAGAAATCATTTGTTGATTTATGCAAGTATACTTATAAAAAGAACATCAAACTGAAACAAAATGATATGCATATTGCAAACATAGACATAATAACATAAAGGGCAATATATGAGGCAACTTGTTAGAATTTTGCTGTAACATAAGGACAGTTTGTTACAATTTATGCTGCAAAGCGAGGAAATTGGTTCCAGTTTTCAATATGGTATGAGGTATCTTGTCACATTTTTTCTGTAACATCTCCATGTATATGGCGATTTGTTATATTTTTGCTGTAGCGTGGTAATGTATGGGCCGATTTGTTACAATTTTACCGAAACCCAGGGGGCAATTTAGTACAACTTTGCTGTAACGTGATGATATATGGGGCAGTGTGTTACAATTTAGCTGTAAGATCTATGTTTTTGTTCTCAGACTTGATACTTATTTTGACAAATGGCTTTATTTGGTGCTAAGGGAATTTTTATTCGTGATGATATATAGAAGAAAGAGATATCATAATTTCACCTCAGTGTTTGTGCAAACTCGCTCCACTATTGTCTCTGCTCACCTTCATCTAGCACGTGCAGCAATAGAAGCAATATGAAGTTGTATTTGCACCCGTGGTCCAGGGGTAGCGTCTTTGATTCATAATCAAACCGCTGCTTCAATTTTGATAAATAATCAACATTAGCGGATGAAGACTTCCGGAATAAGAATTCGACCTCATTTTGCCAACGGCCTTCTCAAAGAGGCCAGAGGAGCGGAAAGAGGTTCAGGCACTCTCTTGTCCTAGAGGGGAAATTGCCTCTAAAGTCGGAAGAATCAACAATGATCAACCGCATCAGTATGCATAAGGCAATGTAAGCCAATGCATTAAGTACATGTACCGTGTATCCACAGGACATGTGGCCTGTAATTGAAGAAGTGGCATGATTATCTCTCCATTGGCAAAAGATTCCGGAATAGACCCCCATTCAGATCTCCGGGAGAGGACTACCACAAAGGAAGTTACCATGAGGAAAAGATTGAATAATCAACGAAAGTATAACGTTCTACCAGTCGGGGCGTGGAATGTCAGGAGTTTGAACGTGGTAGGGAAACCAGAAAACCTGAAAAGGGAAATCGAAAGGCTCAATCAACATATAGGAGGAGTCAGTGAAGTCAAGTGGAGAGACAAGGGTATCTGGTCAGGTGAGTATAGGGTAATATCAACTGCAGCAGAAAACTGTGTAACAGGAGTAGGATTCGTTATAATTAGGGAATTAGGGCAGAGTGTGAGAGACTGAACAGTTTAGTGATAGGATTGTTCTTATCAGAAGCGAAAGCATAACAACACCGATAACGACAATTCAGGTATAAACGTCGACGTCGCGTGCTGAAGATAAAGAGATAGAGAAAGTGTATGAGGATACTGAAGGATAATACATTACGTAAAAGAGATGAAAATCTAAAGTCAAGAGCGACTGGAATGCAGTTGTAGGGGAAGGAGTAAAAGAAAAGGTTACAGGAGAATGTGGTCTTGGAACAAGGAATGAGATAGGAGCAAGATTAATCGAGTTTTGTAACAAGTATCAGATAGTAATAGTAAATACTCTGTTCAAGAATTACAAGAGGAGGAGGTATACTTGGAAAAGGCCAGGCGGTACGGGAAGTTTTCAGTTAGATTACATCATGGTCAGACAGAAATTCCGAAATCAGGTACTGGATTGTAAGGCGTACCGAGGAGCAGACATAGACTCAGATCACAATAAAACAGTGATAAAGAGTAGGCTGAAGTTTAGGACTTTAGTCAGGATGAATCAATACGCAAAGAAGTGGAATACAGACGTATTAAGGAATGACGAGATACGGTTGAAGTTCTCTTAACTCTATAGATACAGTAAAAGAAATAACCCAGTAGCCAGTACAATGGGTCAGACAGCTCTAAAAAGGGCCACCAGAGAAGTTGGGAAGGAAAACATACCTAGAAAGTTGGTAAATGCGAAGAAACCATGGGTAACAGACGAAATACTTCTTGGCAGAAAATCCTAAGATATTTTGGTCTGATGTCAAAGCGGTAGGTGGATCAAAACAAAATGTCCAGACACTCTGTGACAAAAATGGTACTGAAACAGAGGATGACAGACTAAAGGCCGAAATACTAAATGTCTTGTTCCAAAGCTGTTTCACAGAGGAAGACTGCACTGTAGTTCCTTCTCTAGATTGTCGCACAGATGACAAAATGGTAGATATCGAAATAGACGACAGAGTGATAGAGAAACAAATTCACTCAAAAGAGGAAAGGCCGCTGGACCTGATGGGATAACAGTTCGATTTTACACAGAGTACGCGAAGGAACTTGCCCTCCTTCTTGCAGCGGTGTACCGTAGGTCTCTAGAAAAGCGTAGCGTTCCAAAGGATTGCAAAAGGGCACAGGCCATCCCCGTTTTCAAGAAGGGACGTCGAACACATGTGCAGAACTGTAGACCTATATCTCTAACGTCGATCAGTTGTAGAATTTTCGAACACGTATTATGTTCGAGTATAATGACTTTCCTGCAGACTAGAAATTTACTCTGTAGGAAGCAGCATGGGTTTCGAAAAAGACGAGCTTGTGAAACCCAGGTCGCGCTATTCGCCCACGAGACTCAGAGCCATAGACACGGGTTCCCAGGTAGATTCCGTGTTTCTTGACTTCCGCAAGGCGTTCGATACAGTTCCCCACAGTCGTTTAATGAACAAAGTAAGAGCATATGGACTATAGGACCAATTGTGTGATTGGATTGAAGAGTTCCTAGGTAACAGAACGCAGTATGTCATTCTCAATGGAGAGAAGTCTTCCGAAGTAAGAGTGATTTCAGGTATGCCGCAGGTTAGTGTCATAGGACCGTTGCTATTTACAATATACATAAATGACCTTGTGGATGACATCGGAAGTTCACTGAGGCTTGTTGCAGATGATGCTGTGGTGTATCGAGAGGTTGTAACAATGGAAAATTGTACTGAAATGCAGGAAGATCTGCAGCGAATTGACGCATGGTGCAGGGAATGGCAATTGTAGGTCAGCAACTGGGAGCAGTTAATTCCATAAATTATATGGTAGTGCGCATTAGGAGTGATTTAAAATGGAATGATCATATAAAGTTGATCGTCGGTAAAGCAGATGCCAGACTGAGATTCATTGGAAGAATTCTAAGGAAATGCAATCCGAAAACAAAGGAAGTAGGTTACAGTACGCTTGTTCGCCCACTGCTTGAATAGTGCTCAACAGTGTGGGATCCGTACCAGATAGGGTTGATAGAAGAGATAGAAAAGATCCAACGGAGAGCAGCGCGCTTCGTTACAGGATCATTTAGTAATCGCGAAAGCGTTACGGAAATGATAGATAAACTTCAGTGGAAGACTCTGCAGGAGAGACGCTCAGGAGCTCGGTACTGGCTTTTGTTAAAGTTTCGAGAACATACCTTCACCGAAGAGTCAAGAAGTATATTACTCCCTCCTACGTATATCTCGCGAAGAAACCATGAAGATAAAGTCAGAGAGATTAGAGCCCACACAGATGCATACCGAGAATCCTTCTTTCTACGAACAATTCCAGACTGGAATAGAAGGGAGAACCGATAGAGGTACTCAGGGTACCCTCCACCACACACCGTCAGGTGGCTTGCGGAATATGGAAGTAGATGTAGATGTTGAACTGATCGGTGAAAGGAGGAAGTATAAAAATGTTCTGGGAAACTCAGGAATACAGAAATACAAGCCGCTAAGAAATGAAATAAATAGGAAGTGCAGGGAATCTAAGACGAAATGGCTGCAGGAAAAATGAGAACTCATCGAAAAAGAAATGACCGTCGGAAGGACAGACTCAGCATACAGGAAAGTCATAACAACCTTAGGTGACATGAAAAGCAAGGGTGACAACATTAAGAGTGCAACGAGAATTCCCCTCCTAAATGTAGAAGAGAGAGCGGATAGGTGGAAAGAATACAGGAAACCCTCTATGAGGGGGAAGATTTTTCTGATGTGATAGCAGATGAAACAGGAGTCGATTTAGAAGAGATAGGGGATCCAGTATTAGAATCGTAATTTAAAAGAGCGTTGGTGGACTTAAGATCAAATAAGGCAGAAGGTATAGATAACATTGCATCAGAATTTCTAAAATCGTTGAAGAATGTATCAACAAAACAACTATTCACGTTTCGGTGTAGAATGTATGAGTCTGACGACATACCATTTCGCTTTGGGAAAAGCATCATCCACACAATACCGAAGACGACAAGAACTGGCAAGTGCGAAAAATATCGCACTTTCAGCTTAACAGCTTACGCATCCAAGTTGCTTACATAAATAATATACAGAAGAATGGAAAAGAAAATTGAGGATGCGCCAGATGACTATCAGTTTGGGTGTAGGAAAGGTAATGGCACGAGATAGGCAAATCTGACGTTGCGGTTAATAATGAAAAGAAGGCTAAAGGAAAATGTGGAAAACACTGATAAGGAAAAGGGACAGGATGATAGGACATCTGTTAAGACAGGAGGGAATGACTTCCATGGTACTAGAGGGAGCTGTAGAGGGTAAAAACTGTAGAGGAAGGCAGATATTGGAATACATCCAGTAAATAACTAAGGACGTATGTTGCAAGTTCTACTGTGAGATGAACGCATTAGCACAGGAGATGAATTCGTGGCAGGGCTCATCAAACAAGTCAGAAGACTCACGGAAACAACATGTAGTTTATAAATTACAGAGATATCATCAAAATGTATTCTTCCCCTACTAAAGTGGTATTTTGTAACTTCCTTTGACTTTGGTTATTTTGTGTTTTGGCTTGTTACATTGTGTTTTATTGTAATTGCATTCGATGTTATTTAGTAGGAGATCATGCAAATACAGTCTGTAATAGTAACAGAATGCTTTGGCTCTATGTTACATCTACAGGGCAGATATGTGAATGCTTGATTCATCGTAAGTAGTCTTTCTTTTTTACATAGCACTGAATATTCCTAGATAGGATATAATAAAAGTCAAAACTAGGCTGTCTGATGGACATTGTAAACCTGAAAATAACATTGTGACAATATATATAAGCTTTGTAATTTCTTGTTATCTTCACCTATCCCCCTTCCTAAAATGGCGCTTTGTGCTTGCTTGCTTTGCACTATATTTTCCTCAAAACGTAGTCTGTGTTTTTATAGATTTGGTCAGTTTCGTATTCGTAAATTACCTTGTTTGAACCTGAATGGTGGAATATCAAATATATTCTCAAAATGTTATATTTAGAGACGCGTCTTGAAGCAATTTAAACATGAGAAGTAGCGTGGGAGACTTAAACTGTGAGTGAACAATCTACTTTTCAACTTTAATGTTGTGGGGCTCCGTCAGCCCATATCAAGTACGGTATGCATTTTGTTTCAGATTTGAATACTGTAATATTATTCTACATTTATTTGAACCTAGCACCATTTTAAGTAATCCCAGTGAGGTTAGCATTTTTTTAACTGAACTACAGGAATATTGTCAATATTTCTTGAATGTGGTATTAATTTAACAAATTCAGCTGAAGCTTACGTAATTTTTCGGGAATTCTGTTAGTATTGGTAAATATCTTTGAATGGGGCTCAAGTTAATCCTGTTCTAATGATACTTACATGTTTCTCTAATTGGAAGTATTTTAACACGGGCAACATTTTTTTAACATGGCACTATTTCTGGTGAAGGATGCGTATTTTTTAAATAGATATAGTGGTTGAGACTGAACATGCTGCAGTTATATTGATTGGATATTTAATCGGCTTTTCTAAAATTTTCCCGGCAATATGATATCACAGAAGAAAGCACATTGGTTGTGACATGACTGATAGGGACACATGGCTTACAATGTAGCTGCAGAGGGCTCATGTCATGGGTACATGTATGACCTTCAGAAGACAGTTCAAGGTCAAAGTTGGCCAAACTAGTAGCCACACAGCTTTACTGAATGTCAGTTGTACTGGAACTACAAACCTGCAAAAGAATAAGCGGGCTATCCTTTAGTGATTATAGTAACAAAAGTTCCAGATAAATTAGAATACATTCTCACATTAAGCTCAGAAGAAGTAAGGGCTAATCAAATAATTTGCACCAGGGTGTAGTATACATGTTAATATACCGTACATTAAATGAATGTTTACAGTGGCATGAAAGAGCAGTGTAGCAGCTGATCTGCCTCCAATTTAAATGATGATGATGACGAGATTGGTATTGAGAGTACTGCATCCACATCTAAATTATTGGCTATGAGACAATTACGTTCTTATGTTGCATCGTCTATCTTGTTTTTGTGTAAGTGATCAGCTATCAGATACAAAAATTTAAGTCTTTTAGAATGTTCTGTGAATCTGTGTCTCTTAAATTCTGAATGTCAACAATGTACTAACACACTGATTAAATCAGTGAAATACTCTGGCCTATAAAGGTGAGTTCGGTTTAATTCTTGTTATGACCCACCTAATAGTTCCCACTGCAGAGGACTTTTTAATTGATGCTATGCCTTTTCCGAAGATCTGACTAGGAACTAATTATACGTAACGTAAGAGAACATAGTATGATGATTAGATTCTGTATGCAAAAAGTTGAGGGAAATAGAAGAAATCGATTGCACTTTTACCAGGTACAAGCTTTTTATCTATGGCTACAGACACATATGTGTATGTCACATACATTGTACATCCCCTCCTCAGTCCCTCTCTGCCTATCCTACTCCCCTCCCTCACCGTTTCCATCTGTTCTTTCGCCTCTCTTTGACCATGGTTTCCTCACCCTTCGCTCTTTCTCCCCTTTTCTCTGTCCATCCCCTCTTCCTTTCCTCTCTACCTCTATCCCCCCCTCCCTTTTCTTTCTATCCATCACCTAACGCCGTTTCTCTTTTCTCCTCCTCTCCTCTCTCTATCCATTTTCTCCCGTTCCTTCTCTGTTCATCTCCTCCTCAACTTTCTCCGTCTCCCCTTCTTACATCTCTTCATCCCCTGTATCCCTCCATCCATTCCCTCTTCCCCCTCTCACTGTCCTTCTCATCTTCTACCCTCTCTGTCGACGTCGACGTCTTCCTATCTCCTCTCCATACACCTCCATCTTCTTTCCTCCTTTTTCTTCTCGCTTTGAGTCTATCTCCTGCTCTTCATTTACACTCGCTTTCTCTTACCATCTCCTTCCCCTGTCTCTCAGCTTGTCCATCTCCTATTCTTCCCTCTCTACCAATTTCCTCTTACCTTCCCTGGACATTTCGTTCTCCTGTCTGTTACTGCCCACTGTCACTGATGAGCCATGCCCATCTGCACTTATACCTCTTGGAACACATTTCAGTACTACCCACACAACACGCCAAACGTGCAGTAGCTGTATGTCGGGAGTAGCCGAACTTTTTCACCCTGACCGCCAATCCCACAGAACTTGTTTCCAGCCAGTAAGTAATATGACTGTCCGCAGCTCGTGGTCTTGCAGTAGCGTTCTCGCTTCCCGTGCACAGTATTCCGGGTTCGATTCCCGGCAGGGTCAGGGATTTTTCCTGCCTCGAGATGATTGGGTTGTGTTGTGTCGTCTTCATCTTGATCATTCATCCTCATTACGGTTGGAGGAAGGGAATGGCAAACCACCTCCGCTAGGACCATGCCTAGTGCGGCGGTGCGGGTCTCCCCTACACTCCACAGAGTATGGGACCTCACCATCATCATCAAGTAATATGATTACTACATGTGGTTTTGGAGGGATGTGGAACATATAAACACACGTTCCTCTCACTTTATGTATACAGGTTGGTTACGCTGTCCCTACCGATGTCATTTTATAAAACCCGCCATATTACATCTGGCCTTCATAAGCCACATACGAGATTTCCATACTCCGTCGCTCACAGTGCTATAGAAACTATTAGTCCAACAGACTAAACGAACACTTGTTTGTGGGGAATTTAATGCACTTAAGACTTGTACTGGGATACATTTTTGCTGAATGCCACAATTTTCCACTTATTCAAGAAAAACGTACTAAAGTGACATCTGTCACCAGTCTGGATTTCTATTACGTTATTTCTATTACGTTATTTGTAGCGCTCCTTCCTATGACTGTACAAAAAATTTCAGACTACACGAATTGTTCCCGATATTCGACCTTTTTTTGGGGTCTGATTGGGGTATTACGCCACCAGCTTAGTCGTTTATATCGTTACGATTATTAATTGTAACATGCCTACGGCGGTAATTAAAGGAAGTCTTTTGAAAACATTACGTTAAAACTGATTACCTTGATAGTTCGGTCCCAACTTACCGGTTTTACAAAATTTCAGTAGTTTTGTTGTCAGAACGGCTGACGATTACAGCGATATAATTGTTTTTTTTTTTTGTTCTGTTAAAAGTCACAAAACTGTTAGGCAATAATTTACACAAACGCCAGTTTTACAATTTGTAAGTGCTCGACTGAACCCGTGGCGTATTAAAGCCAGTCAACAAAGAACTAAAAGGATTCAATGTGACGAATAATTTCTCTAATATTCGTGCACAGGTAGGAGGGAGTCTCATGAACAAGTACTAGAAATATCGAACAGTGAGAAGGGGGAGGGGGGCTTTTGAAGGTCCCTCTCGTACGTTTATCTTGAATAACTCGAAAACTACGGCGCTAGCGGAAATTCTTCCCAGTACAAAATTTAACTACATTAAAATTCGTACAAAATGTCCTTTTCTTCTTTCAGTAGGGAGCGTAGGGAGCGAGAGAATATGAAAATTTCGCGTGATTTTTGAAGGACAGGTACAACATTCGGGTTGCATAAAATGACAGAGGTGGAAGCAGCTAAATCATCCTGTATTCTAATTTAATTGTATCTGTTGTAGATTTTTAGAGACTATCGCTATATTCGTGTTTTTTTACGGAAGTTATTATCAAATTATTTAGCAAAAGAACCAGTCTAATAACCATTTTCTAAGTAACTGTTCTATAGACTGAAAACATTAACACTCTAAATGAAGTAAGTAGCCTTAACGGAGGAAATAGCTACGAATTAATCTAATGCCCAACCGTAAATAGCTTTGTTACTAATAACATACTTGAAATATATTCTCTCTCTCTGTCTCCTTCTATCGCTCTCTGTCTCTGTCTCTGATTCTTCTGTTGCTCTCTCTCTCTCTCTCCCAGAATTAAATACTGAATGAAGTTTATGAAACGCAAGTGCTGTCACTGTTACAGGTTTCTAAACTGGTATAGTTATCCTTGCTTTAAACGAGCAATGAAGATGGCCTCCGAAATATTATTATCATTTTAATGTTCTGGAATTTGATTTATTGACATTCTCCTTTCTTCAGAAATACTGACAGATAAAATGGTACTGAATTTCTAAATGTTAACTGAGCCTGATGCGTGCAATTCCGAAGATTGAATGTCATATTTTAAATAATCACACAGTGAAGTATTTATCCTTGTGAAGAATTTTCGCATTGCTCCGGCCACTATTACTCTCCAGTCTGTGAATTATAACAGGTCGCGAGAACCATTAAAAAACAGCGCCAATCGATTACTGGCCATTCTTCCACGGGGATCTGATAACGCTTGGTTGTGTTAAAGTATTTCCCTGAGGAGCAGCAAGTAATTCTCCTCTCTTCTGCAGTAGCTGAGATCGGCGAATGGCAAGACAAAATCGAGGCTAAAACTATACGTGGGGTTGATGACACATATACACACTACTAGCTTAGGGAGCACAACACGCAGTACACAGTTGTATTTTTCGTGTGGTCATAGTCTCGGTGAAGTTTGTAAATGATATCATATTCGCCACTGACTGTAGTATTTATTACAATGCCCACTACTGCAGTTTCGATCTTAGACCATTGTCGAGTAACTACAGGTTCAATCGGTATATTTATAAAACAGTATCGTATACATCAAGTTACAGCTAGCACAGTACAGCGTTGAAATATCTGAGAATAAACTGGAAGTTACTCACTTGCTGGAAACACCGCAGTAATGAACATTAATAAAAAGAACAAAAACGAAGTGAGCCTTTATGAACCTTCTCAGTCGTTGTCTCATACAGCATCTGCATAATGTACATTGTGCACCATCATCTTAGGGAACACCTAGTAAAACACGCAGATAAATACAGCGCTCTCAATTAAAATTATACCGATACGTCAATTTAGGGATTTGAACTCAGAAATTAACTTCTTGCATGCTGCAGTTATGAGTTTCGAACACCATGTTGGTCAAATCAGCTTCAACATATTTACCTCACTTCCAGGGACCACGTGTAAGACACATGCAGGTATGATCACACGAAACTGCGTCTGCAAGGCTTAAGGTACAGGGTAACTGAAAAGAATCGTACTCCATCAATAACAGTCAAGAACACAAGCATATTAACTAGAAGATACAAGAAAAAATTATGCAGTCATTAAATAACGTACAATGATAAAGCATACTTACAAAACTTCTCGTAATAAGTAGTTTTCAGAACTGTGCATATTATGCCATGAATGGTGTTACTGAAGGATGGGATTATAAGTGTGGGCCCATGTCAAAAGGAACCGGAAGAGGTGTAAATACATTCTTGTACATCAAATATAAGAACACAATCGCTATGCTAATTATGGTAAAGCGTCTTCGTTACAGTACGTTAAAAGTACGCCATTTCATGAACAATCAAAGAACATGTAAGCTTTAGTCTTACTTGAAGGATGAGATGTAAAGTTTGGAGCACATGCAAGCGTCACTCGAAAGGAACCAAACATTACACTGTGTGTTAGATACGAAAGTACAACCACTATATTACGAGTGTTAACGATTTATTTTCACCCAAAATTTTTCATTGTTGTGCTGTGAGATGTGCATTTGGTTTTTGTCAATGGTATATCTAACCTGATGTAGGGATTGATTGGAGCTGTAACCACTTGAAAATGACGTAAGGCCGAAACTGCAGTAGTGGATATTGTAATAAATACTACAGTCGATGGTGAATACAACGTCATTAACAAAATGCATTGTATGTTCTATTGTATGGCTAATTCGGGCTATCATTATTCAACATCTACTAAACAGTGTTTATAATTAGGGGAAAATGTTGACCTAGAGGAAATACAGATCCTGTGGTCAGATTATTTTCAATTATCCTCTTGCTTCCCCTTTAAGTCGATCATGTTTGTGAAATCGTGTTTCCACATCTGTACAAGAATCCTAAAAAGTGATCGACCAAGCGTGCCACTGACATTACACAGCTAATACTCTTTGTCGGAATGCTCGTCAACGAACATAATGTCATGGTTGTGAACTAAATTATTGCTTTGCTGCCAAAGCTAATATCAAACGGGTGTAGAAGTGTAAAGGAAGAGTGGAATGTGTAACAATTACTATGATATATTGAGCAATAAATGGAGCATCCTTTAACTATGGGTGTGCGTATAACAGGTCTACGCCAAAAATAAACACGGGGACACTGATAAAGTGCTCCATATGTGTCTACGAGTATTCATAACTTACCTGTTTTAGACAACGGAACCACGGCTACCAACGACACACGTAACAATTACATAAATACGTAATTAAACGCTACGAAATAACAATAAGTTTTCTATTTAATGCAGCCCATAACAAGTCTGTCCAAATGTGTGAGAATTCTTAAGGGACTAAACTGCTGAGGTCATCGGTCCCTAGACTTACACACTACTTCAACTGAAACTAATTTATGATGCGACAAACTCACACACCCATGTCCGAGGGAGGACTCGAACCTCCAGCGGGGGGGCAGCGCAGTCCGTGACATGGCGCCTCAAACCGCGCGGCCTGTACAATGCCTAACAAAATACCGACAAAGGACCATTGTGAAACATAACAGTTGCGCACTGAAATTAACCATCTGATTTATATGGGTACATCATCCGCTATGGAACGAAATATATACAAGAAATTGCCCAAACTAGCGACATCTGCTGCCCAAAGCACTATGTATGAGATTGCGGAGAAAACCAAATCGATGACACTAACATACATCGAGGACTCAAAATCTAATGAAGCGTTTGGTAAACTCAACGGTCTAGATTTTTTTTTTTATCGCAGTCCGAAACATACTAGGCAGTTCACTACTGCGAACCACATAAAGTGGAGATATGAATTCTGAGGCTATGGCTGAAGACGCCGTTGCGACAGAATGCTGTCACTGTAGGTAACGTGACCCCAAATCCGTACTGATGAACAAAGCCAGAAACGTCACTATAATTTCAAACCAAAATCAAAGACAACCTGAGTAGTGACGGCTTCAGCGTCGAGACGCACGCTGGTCTGGTATTTACATCCTACAGGGAGCTGTCATTCTCATGTGATATGATTGTCGTGACACTTGGCGGCTCACCTGCGTAGGGCGGCTCCGCTCCATACAAATGGATCGTGCTCTTTTCGAGTCTGTCTTCACATCGCTGGAGTGTCGGGGTAAATTGTGTACACTTCCACTATTAGGAACAATATAGACAACGTAGCTGGTAGTAATCTCTCAGGCATTGTCCTACGGGGAAAACAGTGATGTGACTGGTTTTACACAGCCTAAAGTTACTGAAACTGTAATTATTATAACGGGCACATTAAGACTGTGTAACCTCCCAACAAACAAAGAAACAAGTATAATGATAGCATTCACAGTCAGCGTAACCTCCCAATAAAAAATTTCGTAACCTACCAATAATACAATGTGACTAATCTCCCAATAAAAAAATGTGACTCATATATACAACCTTTCAATAATTCACTGACTGTGAATCTAAACTGGTAAATTTGGACGTCAGTAGTGCTGTGGCATGGCCCTGAAAGATTATACTGAATAAATTGAAAATTCTTACCTCAGTAAGGTCACCGGATAACACATATATATCTGCTCCTATAAGAAATTTTTCTGGCACAGCCCAGTGCAATGCTGGCCGATAGATTTGTAATGTATAAAAAGAAACAACTGATTTTTATTTACAATTATCGGGATGTCCATTGATTGGAGAAATTAGTAAATTCTTTAAATTGAGATGAATGATTGTCAAAAGCTGAATTTTATAAAAAAAGATTATTATTAAGAGATTTTTTTAAAAATCGTTTTACATGGGAGTTGCTATAAAAATAGTACATATGCGCGAGGCTGCTTTTACCTTATACTAGCTTATAGCTTACATATCGCAGGCAGCGCGTGAGCAATCCATCGAAATTACATCTGCTCGACTGCGCTAGCAATAAATTCCTTAGTAATGGACCTCTCACAACTGTTTTTCGGATTGCGAGGATACGAAGACTTAATGGAAAGAAAGTAGCGTGTGTCATACTGAAATCATAAAGCAACATTAAAGCTGCTGAGAAGGAAGATCAACTGGCAAAACAAAGGTCGTATGATAGGTGCTGCAACGTTTAAATTTGGGTCCCCCATCTTGATCAGAGTCGGTATCAAAGTGCACAAATTAAATCTTTGATCATACAAGACTAACGAGTGCAATGGTCGTTGTTTTGTTTGCATCCTTAATATAACTGACTGCTGAGTTTGGCCACTGCCCACAACGGTAATGCTGTCACAGTGAGAACAATAAGCTAAGTGTGCACCAGGTTATATTTATTATTAGTGGGTCGCGTAGCGGAGGAAAAGTTGAAGAACAATGTTAAGAACCTTGGAATTTAAGTAGAGACTGAGAGACTAATCACGATAAAAATTAACAGAGAACAATGTTGTCTAAAACTTAAACCAGATTACAAAACGACGCTAACACTGTGGGGAGGTACCAAAAAGGGTGGAAGACTATATGGGGAAAACGCAACAAGATCTGGTCATCTGAGTGGCTTGTACCTATATAATAGGATGCCACAAATTATAAACAGACTGTGCAATACACGTTGCTGGACAAAGTAAGCAAGTAATGAACTGCTCAAAATACGGATCACGCTCCTGCAATTGTGACACTGACATTTGTCGAAAATCAGCAAACCTAGCACCCATATGCAGCAAGTGGCAGCAGGGAGATCAGTGACCTTCTCGACAGGCAGCAATCGAGTGGGCCCAAAAACGTAGATCTTCCTCGACGATTCCATATTTAAAAAAATAAAAAATAAAAATAGCTCTGTAGGAAGGGGACGACTCAATTCCGCTGCCATTGTGACAAATTATAATGTCGCTTGTACCCTAGAAAAATTCAGCTAACGCTCCCATTCTAGCTGTACATGATACACATTACGAAACAGTTGGTTGGCACTCGGATGGAGCAGCGTAGCGTCTGTTTGTAGGCCCCATCACGACAAACACGTTAGTAGAGCGACTGAATCTGGTTTTGCTACGCCGAAGTTTAAAGCCAAAGCAATGAAAATTCCCACGCTAGCAGGGTAGCCTCTCGGTGTCTCGTTTTCTTGATATCTGAACAGAGTAGGCAAAAATGTTGTGATCAGCTATTCTCAAGGCAACTAGGACTCTTTCGCTCAGAACAAAGAGACGCGCCAGCACTGCCAACGAAAGCAGGCAGCAGGGCACATCCTTAATTCAGATAAAACTTCCCAGTTCCCGGGTAACCTTCGTACTTCGGAAGACTCCTGCCAGCAAAGAGGCCTCACACACCCTACATGCAGAACAATTTCCCCGAGAGAAAAACGGAACCTTTCCTAGTACCAAACGTGCAAAGTAGATTCTAAATACAACTACCCACAATAAGATGACAAAAATGAAGCGGTATCATGTAGGAATATGTGATAGTAATGTCATAGCCTGCACTAATAAATAAATACTATTACAGTTGCATTGTTAACTGGATATAAAATAATAACGCAACTTAAATCGCTTAATCCCTGCAACCAGGAAAAATTAAAGTCCGCCAGACAGGAGAAACGAAGTAGAAAGAAATGATACCTTGAATTTGACACTGTGAGTTCCACAAGTTCAATGTCTGGCTTAGGTTACCATCAGAGGTACTTCTCGGCAGGTTCAGAGTGCTCCAATCAAAACTGCGTGCGGAATAACTAACGTTGCTAAAATTACGGTATCCGTGATCTCTGCCACTGACATATCTCCTTTCGTTAATCTCTAAGTTACAGTTAAAAAGGATGATTACTCAACTTCACGTAACGCCTGAAAACAAATTATAAGCAATATGATTAGAAAAAGTCTGAAGTCATCACCTAGGGCAAGAGCTTAGAACCACAGATATCGCGGTATTTGTGGTACATCACTATTAACTGTCGCAGAAAAACTTTATACACGTATTTTTAGGGTCCGTACATCGAAGGAACTTGGAAGAAATATTTTTCCCCTTTACGCAAAGTAGATATACAGAACTGCCTCTGGCCGGAGGAGAAATTATTAATCATGTCTTTATTCAGTAAAACTTATTGTAAACGGAAATAACGAGCTTATATTATGAATTACTAGCTTGTCTGAAGAGATTTACTGCGATTTCGAGAGCTGGAGTTACTCCAAAAATGGTTTTGTTGTGGATTGGCAAGACAGCCAATCCACTATGACAGGAAGCCGAAAGGCACGCGTTTAAGCTCTCGCAGGACAATGAAATGAGACTAACAAAAATAATACGTAGCTGCTGGAATACTTAACTTTAACCCATAATTGGTGAACATCGCTCTTGACGGTACATGTTTTACAGCATCAATAGTAACTGGTAATGGCGCCTTGCTAGGTCGTAGCAAATGACGTAGCTGATGGCTGTGCTAACTAACGTCTCGGCAAATGAGAGCGTATTTTGTCAGTGAACCATCGCTAGCAAAGTCGGCTGTACAACTGGGGCGAGTGCTAGGAAGACGCTCTAGACCTGCCGTGTGGCGGCGCTCGGTCTGCAATCACTGATAGTGGCGACACGCGGGTCCGACGTATACTAACGGACCGCGGCCGATTTAAAGGCTACCACCTAGCAAGTGTGGTGTCTGGCGGTGACACCACAGGTATCTTTACCTTAGTTGAACGAGCACCTATAGAGGACAGTGATCTTGGACATATTAGGTTCAGCGGCCCCATCACGAGTGACGGAAATTGTGGTATGCTACAATCTGTCATCCAAGACGGTCGCCAGGGAATCAAGAAAGTGGTCGTTTTATAACACAACCTCTCCTATAGTAATTTAGTATTCTTTTACCTAAGTAACAGAAAAACCTTTCTCTATGTTATCAGTTATACTATACCTCAATAGAACAAATTGTCGTGTTACGGGACAAGCCACGTATAATCCTCTTACTAAAATTTAGTTAAGTTTCCAAATAAATTTCACTATGGGAAGATAGTTCTGTTAATAGGAAAAGCCAATCAATAGAGTTATTCTTTTCACAGGATTTGACTGTGTAGTGTGTCTAATGGATAAGTAATTCAGACTACTGAATTCTGTTCCTAAGATTTTAACCCAAAGATGGAACAGAAACACAGTATCAATAATATTATACTGAAACTAGGACAACTCAGTTCCAAGTTCATTTAGTGATTTAAGTAGGTACTAAAGGTCGCCAGCCTATCCAGGGAAGAAACAGTGAAGTATTGGAAAAGCAGTAGCCTGGGTTTTTTTCTAGTTTCTTCCTACTGTTTAATTTGGTTCGTCAAATTAATATTTCTCCACGAAAACAATGGTGGTGCTGACACTGGAATTTCTCTTTGACTACTGCATCCTTATACATTACGTTTTTCAAAGAGGATAAGCCCAGTAGATAACTTCAAGGAAGCTAAAAAAAATTGGCCAGTGGGGACATACAGAAAATCATTTTGTGTAATAAATAACCTTAACTACTAAAATACTTCGATACTAAAACTGACTACTGGAATTTACTTTCAAAAGCTATTATTCTTTGAACTAACTCTGTATAGTCCTTTACCAGATTCTAGTAACTTGCCTACATTCTACTATAACACTATGCATTTGTTAAGAAAACCCAAACACAGTTTAAATGGTGCCTCTTTATATTAACATGGCACTTCATAAGTCTGTAAAATGGGATACTCGGATTCATCAAACACCTGGAAGGAATCCTATATAGGTGTATGACTAGAATGAAATAACAGGGTGAACTACTTTCTTTATAGTTCAAGAATAATTATTAAAACACAGTTTTAATTAATGTTTCACGGAGTTAAATAGTAAATTTACTATGAAAGTGTCTTATTTGGTGGCTATAGGCTTGCGTGTGGCGAAAAATTATGGCGGCTGCACTACCCACAGTACGGCCTGCAAGTCTCTTGGTGTATGGGCTTAATTGCTCTTCTTGGTGTCATTCAGTTCTACATACAGTGGCTCAACAACTCGCAGCTCTGCCGTAAGCCGTTTGCAGTCTCAATCCGAGGCATTTTGTGGGATTTTCCAGGCAAAGCTTCTCCTGCTCCACAAAGGTGTTGCCTCAATCACTGTTGCCTACAGACTGTGTGACTTACTTTCCACGCTTGCTCTAAGTAGCGGGCCAATTCGCCCTTGCAGTCTTTTCCACTCCCCAGAGCCACTTTCGTTTCAAACAAAAGCACAGTGGCTTTTAAGTAACACCTATTTCTTATATTGTTGCTAAGAGTGATCATATCAAAAACTGTCGAAGTTACATCAACATGAAGAATTTAAACACAAATATTTATAAATACGAAACGTCATCAAAAAATTATTTAACATAATAAACAATTTTCTTAGTATTTTACTTACATTACTCACATACGATACAAAGAACTGCAACTCCAGTTTAGTACACCTTACTTGACACATACAGAAAATATTTTACCAACATGCGAAAATCTGAAAGCAAAAGAATTATAAAAAAACATGAATGAACCATAAAAATTGGTGATGGCCGGTTCTTTTAAGTTAGCCCCTGAAGCAGATCATCGCCTGTGAGAATAAGCCACATTCTTTCCGCCGTTAATGCAGCTGGGCTCTGTGTACAATGGCGATCAGCTCTGCAGGAGTCGACCAGATTCGTCACCATTCCCTGATACATTGCCGTGGAACACTGACTGTCAGCAGTGCTGGACTATAATTGATGTAAGCACTTCCAGCGGATATCTGTGCTGACTGTAGCCTATGTCCTATGAAACATTCAATTTTCACTGTTTGCATTGTGTGACAAACGCTTTACTTTGGCATATTAACTACTCACTTTCTTCTACCTCCTGTTATTTTTCCTAATGTAATAGAATCAGTCGATATTTCTACGAACATTTAATGGCCAGTAAATGCTGAAACTGTAAATGTGTTTATTTATTGTAGTAGCTCAAAAGATTACACTTTACGCAATGTGTAATATAAAGTAATTGAACACAGAATCCGATTAAAAACCAGAACCAAATAGTATACGATACGATATAGTATTCAGCTGAACATCAACGAGAGGCAGTCCGTGTGCGAGTGCGTGTACGTGTCAGCGTAACACATTTTTATTCACAAATAGAATCTGGCCTTCAAAAGAAGGTGTGAAAATTCAAAGAAATACTGAAATATGGCAAATATCGGTGGTCAGAGAATCTTTCCAAGTTTCTGTTTCTTACACCATGGTGTGAATTACAGAGGCACCACTATGGGCATGCGTCTCAGAACATTGCATATAATGAAGCAATTCGTACGTTTTCTGTCGTTGAATTCGCTACATGTGTGTGAACTGTGACAGTTCAGATACGATTTCATGGCTGACAAGCATCGTCAACAGAAGAGAAAGGTGTGTGTGCAGTAGTCGTTTTTCACTGGCCTGATGGAATTACGAACATGCAGAACCAGTGCACTACAGATCTACATCTACATACGAGAAGAAAGAATGATCTACAACAAATGTTGTATACAATCTAGGGCATAAGAGATGTACAGCGAGGGAATTGCCTGAGGGGGACGGAGGTCGGTGGATGTGGTGTGCATGAGCAGAGCAATCAGACGATTGCAATTTCAGAAAGACTGAATGGTTTGTTCGGGAGAGAGAGTTTCGTAGATTGGGCGGGTCGGTGGAGCGTTGGTCCACCACTGCCCTTTTGCAGGTGGTGTTGAGCTTGGTATTGACTGTCAGAGTTTTTGGGTGTCCTCCAGAGGGGTGTCATGCCTGGTTCTGTCCAATTGGTGCATTGGATTGTTGGAGCTCTGGGAGTTTACGGGCCCTGTCTACGGTACTCTGGGTGTTCTCTGAAGGGGAGGGATCCAGCGACCTTGCTGGCCAGGGTAGGGTTCGGTGAGCACGGTGCCGGGCAGTGGATGCTCTCGTCATGTGCGAGCAGGTGTCGCCTTGCTGAAGTATGTCCACGGGATGGCTTGCAACAAGGGAGGCATGGAGTATCGTCAGTGTCCCACCGGACTGTTGGAGGAAGGGGGTCTAACTGTTGGGGGATATGACACCCCTGGTAGTCAGGAAATGGGCTGGGCGGTGGTCGAGTTGGTATCACACTGCTGTCCAAGGTGGCTCCAGAGGCGTCTTCGACCTGGACCTGTGAACTACATATAGGACGCTAGTATGACTTCTCTTGAGTTCTGCTAAAGTTTTTTAGATAGGCATGAGCTCCGATTAAAGGAGGACATTGAAGTAATTCGAGGGTTGCCTGCTAGATGTGTTGCCAGTAAGTCTGAGTAACACGCAAGTATTACAGAGAGGCTTCAGGACATTAAAGGGAATCCGTGGACGGAAGGCGACGATCTTTTCGAGGAACACGGCTGTGAAAATTTAGAGAACCGACATTTGAAGCTGCCTGTGGAACGATTCTATCACAACCAACATACATTTGGTTCAGATGGTTCAAATGGCTCTGAGCACTATGGGACTTAACATCTATGGTCATCAGTCCCCTAGAACTTAGAACTACTTAAACCTAACTAACCTAAGGACAGCACACAACACCCAGCCATCACGCATACATTTGGCTTAAGGACAATGAAGGAAAGGTACGAGAAATTAGAGCTCGTACGGAGGCATACATACAGTCGTTTCTCTCTCACTGTGTTAGGGAATGGAACAGAAAATGGAATGACCAGTACTGTTACAGGTTACCCTCCACAGCCCACCCTAAGTTGGCTTGTGGAGTATGTTGATACATACACACTCCGCAAACCACCTTATACCTCGTGGCAGTGGAAACCAGGTACGTCTAATAGCCATTTCCATTTGCGCTCGCGAATAGAGCGAGGGGAAAACGACTGTCTATATGCACCCAAATGAGTCCTAATTTCTCTTACCTTATCTTCACAGTGCTTACGCAGAATTTTTCTGTAGTCAGCTTCAAATGTCGGTTCTGTTGATTTTCTCAACAGCCTCATGCGAAAATAAACTTTTCCGGCCAGGGATTCCCAATCGTGTTCATGAATAGTATACACATTCTCATCAAACCTACAAGCGGAAAACTAGCAATTTGCCTCAGAATCGCATCGATGTCTCTCTTTAACATTATTTATCTCAAAGAATATGAAAATTATAAGTTTAAAATTTTTCACAAAATTGGCCCTTATTATCATAGCAAGAAAGGAACACAAGAAGAAATTGGCAAATTGTAAAGACTCAATTTTGTTAATGATGTGGCTTATTTTTGGTATATAATTTTCAGATTTTTCACCAAGTTAACTTTTATTATCATAGCGTGCAATGGATACAAGAAGAAACTGGCAAAAAGTAAACAATCAACTGTTCTAAGGAAGCGGTTTCACTCAGAAACCATTGGTTTTCACCCACCCACTATTTCATGTGATATACTTAAAAGCAGTTTCACACTTTTCTTGGACGTAATCTCGCACCTCGAAACTTCAAAAATTCATAACGTCTAAAAGACGTTGCAGTCTTAAATAACAAGCAAAAATGGTCCTACAATTTTATAAATTTATACGAAAAGTACATACTGCCCCAGTAGCTTCATGTGGAAACTAGTCGTAAAAGCAGTAGTGTGACCTAAAATTTAGATTAGAATAACTTTAGATATACTTACTTCACTGTCAATGATCTCAGTTTGCTCCGCCCGTTGCTTTGAACGCCTTTAAATGACTGCTACAATGGACTACGTTCGTAGAAGTACCTGAAAGTACCATAAGATGTCTCTGTCTTACAGTAGCATCGGTGATTTCCTGCGAAAGGTGCTCGTACTTCCAAACGAAATCAGTAAAACGGTGGTTTGAGACAGAAACCACTGGTCCTTATGAGGTTAATGCAACCTGGTGGAATAGTGTTTTATACTCTGAGTCTTTTGCAAATGTGGTTCCCTTCGACCATCCACGTTCCCCATTACCGCCCCCTCCCCCTCCTACACGCTCATTTTATTTCAAATTAAATGTCACAGTCAAACGTCTGGCATGTTGTACGCAAACGTCTGCGTGGGAAACCATATGATCTCACTTGTTGCAAGCTCTATCTACCCGAGACAAGGGCTTCGTTCTTAAGATCAACCAAGGGATCGTCTCGTCCCATCTCCGCTGCGACTTCAGTAGGAAGGCTATCAGAGCGGCCTTAAAATTGCGATTCACTCTCTCCGCAAATGAAGGTTGCGGGTGGTAGGGAATAGTATTGAATGATGTATAACACTTTCGAAACAAAATCTCCTAAACTGCCGCAACACGAAAGCAGGGACGTGATAACTAATAACCGACTTTGGTGGACCAAGGTTCGAAAAAATGTTAGATGGCGAATGTTTAAACCCGCTGTTATTCCACCACTAGGGATGAGCCATACAAAGCGTTTGAACGCATCGACCACTACCAATATATATCTATTGCCATTCCGCGTTCTCGGTAATGTGCCGATGTAATCAATGAACACCTTGTCCATTGGTGCATTCTCCCTGGTAGATTGCAGCAACCCTCTCCTCGCATTGGATTCCTTACAAACGTGGCATTGCTCTACTAAACTACGAATGTCCTTATACAATGTCGCCCAGGTTAGATGCCCCTGAAACTTAGCAATAGCCTTCGCGACTCCCAGCTGGTCTCCCACCACAGAATTACGGAAATAATGGAAAATCACCGGGACTAGTTCACTCGGCCGACAAAACTTAACCCTTCTGTCGCTCATAGTTTGGTATCATGCGATGCCCTTTCCTATGCTATAGACCGGCATCTGCTTCCCTTCTAGGAGCTACTGTTTTATAGGACTCAAAGTAGGATCCATGCCTTGCTGTTCTCTCTAACTGCCAAACAACTCCGGAACTTCAGTTAGAACACACATAACCAAACTTACATTCCCTACGTCAGTAGTATCCTGTCCCTCCTCAAACATCTGACTCAGGTCGTCCACTATAGAATTTTCCGTTCCCCTTATATGCTTAACGCTGAATCTGAAGGGAGATATGCGGACTGTCCACCGGGCTATACGTCCGGTTTTCTTGGGGCGGGCCAGTACCCAGCTTAATGCCTGGTTGTCGGTCTCCAAGTTCAAATGTCTAAGTGTCGAAATGTCTATGTTCTAGGTTGAAAAGAACCCTTTCTAAAGCGAATAGTACTACCAAAGCTTCCCATTCGTACACAGAATATTGTAACTCGGCAGGCGAGAGTGTCCTGGTTGCGTATGCTATATCGGACGACGGCCACCTTCATCCTCCTGGAGCAGCACTGCTGCCACTCCAGAATTAGACGTGTCCGTCTGAACAATAAAACGCTTACTAAAATCTGGCACAGACAACACGGGTGGACTGGCTAAGGCCTTCTTAATAGCATCAAATGGAGATTTCTGGCATTCGCCCCACTGAAATTCCACGTTCTTCTTCCGAAGATGGTTTAGTGGAGCAGCTAATTGCGCAAAATTGTGCGCGAATTTACGGAAGAAATTAGGTATCCCTATAAATCGGGCAACTCCCTCCTTAGTCTTAGGAAACTTATGTAGTCCCTCGTTCTCCCCTGGTCCATTCTCACGCCCCCTGCCGAGACCAAATGACCCAGAAACGAAAGCTCCTAGCGTGCCAAACTTATCTTAGTAGGCTTCACTGTGAGCCCAGCATCCCGCAAGCAGTGTAAGGCTTGCTCCAAATGCTGAAGGTGCTCCTCAAACACAGGACTATATACTACCACACGTCAAGGTAATTACAGACAAACTTGTACTTGACATCCCCCAAGGTGTTATCTAGCAGCCGAGAGAGGACTGCCGCGTCCGTGGACAACCCGAATGGCACCAAATTAAACTCATAAAGGTTACCGTCCGTGCTAAACGCAGTGACTGATTTAGACTCTTCGGAGAACGGAATCTGGTAGTAAGCCTGGTTGAGGTCCAGGATGATGCACACCTATGTCCACGCAAACCAGGTAACGGCACCGACTCCAAAACAACCTTCTGGTTTAATAGACTATAGTCCACTACCGGGCGATGCCCACCCTCTGCCTTAGACACAAGAAACATCGGAGAAGCATAAGAAGCGGTCGACTTCCTGATCACTCCTTCCTCCACCATCTTATCAACTAACTGGCGCAACGCCTCCATCTTCTTCGGTGACAGTCTGTACGGTAGTTGTCCGACTGGCACATCATCGGTCAGGCGGATATGGTAACGAATTTTATCCGTCACTTCGAAAGTATTACTCAGCACATCAGAAAAACGACTCACAAGCGACAATAATTCCTCTGCCTGACTACCTGTCAAATGACTGAGCCCAAATTCAGAATCCTGAAGAGATATTGTTTACCTTGGTCTGCCCTGGCATGAACACAAACTAACTTCTTCGCTGGGGCGAACCTAAAATGCAACATCCTACTGGCGTAATGTAACATCAAACTCCTCGGCGGTATCGAATCGCAGCCCAATAACAAATTAACGGACGGATTTTCCATCACTAACAAATGAATCGGCCACCACTTCCCTGGCAACAGCTCATGAGGGGCAACCTTTACCCATTTACTTGAACACATCCCTCTGAGGTTGGTTACAGGGGAGGTAGCTTATACCATTGATGGTCTAAAAAGTACACAATACTGCCAGAATTTGCTAACACACAGACTGGTTCATGGTTCAAGGTGCCGCATACGAACGGCAGCGAGTGTTCTTATGCGATTACATCGCTTCATCGAACGCTCCTGACTAAAGGTATCCCTGTTTCTTAACCCTCAGCTACGTGGGCGTGGTTTCCTCCTCTCCGGACAAGCACACACCATTTCCAGTGATGTGTTAGCACAGCATCGAATTCAGCTTCTACACAACGACACAAGCTCAGCACGATAGGCTGTGGCTGCTAGGACTGGACCAAGTGACACATCAGGCAGTCATCATCGACAGTTGCACTGAACATTTATTTGGCACATTTAAACAAGGCAAATAAAAAATAAAATCATCAACACATTTTTAAAATTGCCATTTATGTGAGAGCAAGTTATTTCAAAATTTAAAAATTCATAAAATACGGCACTTATGGCCTATTACACATATAGTGAAATGATATCAACCTGAAGAACCATTTACTAAAATTTAACGAGGAAATGTAGTCTTTCGTTACTGCCGTGATTGGTATTACCAAAGTAATTCACAGCACAGGCCACAACAAATCAGATGCCATTGAACACTATCACGTAACTACATGCACCCTAGAGTGTAGGGTATAAAACATAAAATTTCATGTGGCCAAGCAACATCGTGGGATTCAACAAACTACTCCCAGAAGCGGACGCCAGCCCAATCAGCTGTTTCCAATACAGGTTCGGCATGAACCCCCAAACGGGAGCAGCAACGGTCACGAATAGGCACGAAAAATCCCAGAACTAGTGGGTATCTACAACAGACTGACATCTGCGTTAAGTAACTTGAAACAATAATTCATTACAGCACATCATCTGTAGAATTAATCAACCTATTAATGAATATCAGCTAAGCAGCACAAATCTCTTATCTTATGTGCGTAAGCAGGACGCAACCCAGCAGCCCGCACCCTCTACCAAGACAAACAGCAGAAATCCCGATAAAACGAAATCAAATGCGACGAGTAACTAGCATGCAGGCTAACGGTATATCGAGACAGCGCCCCCCCCCCCCCCCCCGGACGCAAAACACAAGGCAAACACCCACTCTTAAATTTGTGATTAAATCAGAATTAATTACCATATCCACATACTGTCATTGAAGGAATTCCTGCACTTTCAGTAATAGAATCAGTTTTAAACTATTTAAACACACAGTAACCAGTCACCTCTCAATAACTTGTGAGAATTTATGAAACTACTTATATAGAATTAGACACGTGTCTCTCAGACACAATATTACTTCAGATAGAAACGTAACAGTAACGTTATTGCAATTCGCCGCAAAATATATACAGGGAAAATTTTATCCATGTAGACCTATAGCAATTGGCCAGCTTAACTCCGTCGTGTGACATAAATACAATATTCAGGCGACACTTAGACAAGGACCAGCCAAACTGTTCTCAGTGGCGGTTAACAATGACAACAGCAATCTACAAACAGAATGTATCAGCACTCCAGGCTCTAGTAAATATTAATCATCACATGACACACAGCTCCCAATAGAACCTTGCGTACTAAGCAAGTTGATATTAACACATTCGAGGACAGAATCAGTAGGAGTAGCAACGGCCGACCAAGAAAATAAAGTGAACAGCACTGAACCCAGTAGTCGATTCCGGCCACAATTTACAGCACAAGCAAGTCCCATCTCTCTTGCTTGTTCGACGAAGCCAGCCTCCGCAGATCACGGTGCCAGGACACATGTAAGATGTGAAATACACCAATGGCTTCCCAGTAACGTGACTGCTTCCAGGCCGGCGATTTTTGCTACGACGCCATAATCCAGGATAAACAGCTCCTTTTAGACGTGCTCTTCCTGCTGCGTCACACGGCGCCTGTATTGTCCGCCAGACTTCCCAAACGACGTTATTGCTAGGCGTCCCAAAGCAAAATCCTCACTACTTGATAGAGCTTACCCCTCCCTCCCCGATCGCCCCGGTAGGTGGCGCCACCCCACGCTCTGCGCGCACCACCGGAAAGATGACCCATACCGTTGGTGGGAATATCGCTGATCGAGCGACACGACACAGTCCTGACTTTTACAAAGACTTACAGCTCTTCTGAAGAAAGATCGTATTTCGCAGAAGTTCGCTTTCAGTGACGAAGCCGCATTTCATGTTTGAAAAGATGGATCGTCATAGCTCGCGTGTTTAGCGCACTCATATACATGAGCTTGTGGAATGCATTCGTGATTCACTCAAAAAAACCTGTTTTGTGCCATATCCGCTTCAAAAGATTATGGGTCATTTTTCTTTGTGGAGAATTCTGTGACTGGTTTCGTGTTCCTGGACATGCTGCTGCAATAAGATATGCCACAGTTACGGAAAGACAGTGGGAACTTCAACTTCGAATAAAATGGTTGCTCCACCACATTTTCTTTCAAACGTTCATGTTTACCTTAACGGCGAATTGCCTCGGCGTTGCACGGGACTTGCTGCATAACTCTCTTCCCCTTCAGCAGCCTCTGGGACCATTTGACGTAACTCCGTATGATATCTTATTATGGGGTTATGTGGTCCTGCCTCCCCTGCACTTTGTTTGGAAGCGTTGCAAGGAAAATAATTAATGTGATCGCTAATAACTAGCGTGTGGTGTTGGACCGTGTATGGTAAAAATGTGAGTATCGGCTTGACATTTGCTGCGTCATAAACGGTGCCATTTTGAACACCTTTAATGTGAATATAGAATTTTGTTAGATTCTCTGTCCAATAATATATGTCTGTTTCCTGTCTGTTTAATACACTCATGCTCATAAATTAAGGATACATGGTTAAACAACGCTCTGGTTGGCGGTTTGCAGGTTTAAATCACCTCGGCGTATGACCATGCGGTGCATCTGACCTGCGGTCGTCGCACGATGGCGCTGGCAGCAGTCCACATACGTGTTGCTGCATGTCAGAGTACGGTGCAGCGAGAAAGTGTGCAGACGTTTTCAGACGTGCTAATGGTGACTGTGTGTTGAAAATGGCTCAAAGAACACATATTGTTGACGTTATGAGGAGTAGAATACTAGGGCGACTGGAGGCTGGTCAAACACAGCAGGTCGAAGCGCGGACTCTCCATGTGCCACAAACTACGATCCCAAGATTTTGGCAACGATTCCAGCAGACAGGAAATGTGTCCAGGCGTTACAGTACGAGACGTCCACAGTGTACAACACCATAAGAAGACCGATATCTCACATCAGTGCCCGCAGACGGCCACGGAATAGTGCAGGAAGCCTTGCTCGGGACCTTACCGCAGCCACTGGAACAGTTGGTGACACACAGTCTACAGACGTCTGAACAGACATTGTTTGTTCGCCTGGAGACCTGCAAGGTGCATTCCACTGACCCAGGTCACAGGAGAGCCCGTAGAGCCTGGTGTCAAGAACACAGTACATGGTCATTAGAACAGTGGTCTCAGGTTATGTTCACGGAGGAGTCAAGGTATAATCCGAACAGTGATTCTCACTGGGTTTTCATCTGGCTTGAACCAGGAACCAGACACCAACCCCTTAATGTCCTGGAAAGGGACCTATATTGAGATCGTGGTTTGATGGTGTGCAGTGCGATTATGGTACTCCCCTGCATGTCTTTGAGAGAGGAACTGTAACAGATCACGTGTATCGGGGCGTCATTTTGCACCAGTATGTCCGCCTTTACCGGGGTACAGCGGGTTCCACCTTCCTCCTGATGGATGATAACGCACGGCCCTACCGATCTGCGACCATGGAGCAGTACCTTGAAACAGAAGATATCAGGTGAATGGAGTGGCCTGCGTGTTCTCCAGACCTAAACCCCATCGAGCAAGCCTGGGATGCTATCAGTCAACGTATCGCTGCACGTCTTCAAATCCCTACGACACTTCAGGAGCTCCGACAGGCACTGGTGCCAGAATGGGAGGCTATACCCCAGCAGCTGCTCGACCACCTGATCCAGAGTATGCCAACCCGTTATGCGGCCTGTGTACGTGTGCATGGTGGTCATATACCATATGTATGTCGGGGTACGTGCGCAGGAATCAGTGGCGTTTTGTAGCACATGTGTTTCGGGACAGTTTTCTCAACTTATCACCAATACCGTGGACTTACAGATCTCTGTTGTGTGTGTTCTCTATGTACCTATGGTATTAGCGCCAGTTTTGTGTAGTGGCACGTTGTGTGACACCACATTCTACAATTATCCTTAATTTATGATCATAAGTGTAGTTTTCGCGCAGTTGTCTTCTGAATCCTCAGAGGTACTTATAAATAACCCTTTAATTAGCTGTATATATTTGGTTTCCAATGATGAATAAATAAATTGGAAACACAGAAAGCTCTGACCAACATTTTTTAATTACCTAGATTATATTTGAAACAAAGAAGGTGCAATCCTATCTAGACAGGCTGAAAAAAAACCGACGCGCTGTTATGTATAGTGGACCGGATGTACTGCTCTCATGCAGGATTACCTAAGCTGTTGCCGAAGCCCTCTCTGCGCCCATCGTTTAGAGTGCAGGCCGTCCAGAAGCTGGTGCCATCGCCGTTTGCACAGCAGCGGGGACGGGCAGGCGCCCAGTGTAAACACGCCGCATCGCCAGCTCGGCCGCCCCTCTTACACCTCGGCGATGTCGTGGACACACGCGCGCTCTGAGCAAACAGGCGCTCAGCTGACAGTGCCTGCGTGTCCTGCCTCAGCTGTGCCCTCTAAAGTCCGACGCCACGCCACAACCTTCCCGTGTACGAAGCGCTCTACGGCTTACACTGTGCACACAGGTACATTGCTTCTCGTGTTGCATGTGAGCTCACAAATTAGATTCAGACCGCTTGCTACTAAAATAGCAGCACAGGACAGGTAGCAAATAACGAAACTTTAGTTACTGTGGTTACAAAGTACCTGAAAACTCCTCCCTGAGTCTCTCTTTAACCTCTACGATTACTTTTCAAATGAGTCAGTGTGCTAAATAATTGACGGCAAACATGAAACGCGAAAAAGTTTAGAAAAGGTGTAAAGTTATTTTTAACGTTTGTCAGAAGTCACTATGTGTCCTCACTCCATTCTAAACAAAATCTAGTTTTTCATGCATCTCGATGTTTATGACATCGTATCTCTTGGACTATGTGTAGTAGAATTATACAGTTTTGCAGGTACATTCAGTGGTATAGCTGGATACCTCTGCAGAATGTGAAGTGAATAGAATTAATAGTGAATAGTTAATAAACTAAAACACCATGCCTGTTAGGCATTAACAGCTACAAACCTCATCCTTTTCATTATTTTATGGTGAGGTGTGACAGAGAATACATTTCTTAAACGGTTGGAATTATATAAAAAATTTGTTGGAAATCAAAAAATGCAGTCGTTCTCAACTACTGGATAAATAAAGTAGGGGCAATCTGCGCTCTGTGTGTTACACTGGTTCCAGATGTATGGGGTGATGCAACTGTCCCTACCGATTCATTTTATGCAACTCGCACTACGTCTGTATAAGGAACGGTATCCAGGCACGACAACCACATAATCAATGTAACAGTCCCTCCCAGACCTTTGAGAGACGGAATCATACTGTAAAAAATACAAGTGACGATTTTTGGACCCAGATACGTCTACTTCTGCCACACTTATCCAGGGTCTCCAGTCTCATAAAAGTTTTTAATTTGTCTGTAAGTTTATTCCTTTATAGTACTTAATTAATTATGTCGCTGTCGTCTGTCTGGATACAGTTCCTGATAGAACTGTCGTACAGGTTGCATAAGACGTATGGGAAGGGGCAGCAGAATCACTTCTAATACAAACTTCCTGCCATACTTTTCTCATTGTGTTACACCTTTCAAATAACATTATGACTCATAATGAAGATGCTATAATAGCATTTTCATTTTTTAACTTTGGGACAAAATTATATGAAATTTTGAAATTCAAAATTTTGTTCCTTCCGGAAGCTGTTAGTTAGGCAACTGAGACTGTGTGCTATCGACTGAGTTAATTGTTTAGTAACACAGATGGTAAGAGAAGTAGATGATTAAATTTTTATATGATTGAAAAATTAGTTCACTGAGCTGACGCCTCTGACTGCAGCCGTAGCTCTAAACCGACAGTGCATCAAGTCGACGTGAACTTGGATTACATATGTGTAGGTCGACTTTCCCCTGACGTTTCCAATGGTTCAGTGGATGATTTGGACGATGTGGAGACCAAGGGAGTACTTGAACGCTCAGTGAATCGAGGTAGGTGAAGACAGTACGGGTAATGAAAGTTCTGTGTTATCGTGTTAAAGTCTTGTTCAAAAGTTCAACTAAAATTTAATACACGGTCTCACTTCGTGAATGTTCACGCCAGCTTTCACCATATTTTTCACCCATCGATTATGAAATATTCTTGTTTTACAGAACAATTGTACAATCTTCAATTCAGCAAGTGATGCTGTCGTGATCAATAGAGAAAATAATAAGAGTCATACGTTTCACGTTTTCAGCACACTGCTAGCAACCTGCAATAAGTTCCCACACACAATCAACTAAGACCTTTGATGGAAGCAAAGAAATATAACTTCATCAATATAGAATACATGGTGCTACTCAAAATTTTCAGAAATAACATTAAAACTTACGCGTCCTATAAACTCCGCTAATAGGCGGACCAATTGACATGAATTATGCCACTAGCATGATTAACTTGTGTATTTGGCCCACAAAATTCTTGTAGAATAAACGTTATTACAAAGAAAATTTGCGCGGAGACTGTAAAGTTTCACTAACATTAAATATTACGTAGAAATTACCTAGGAAATTTCTCCGTGTTATAATGTAACTTTGTGGGTATAGGACACTAACACTGAGAATAATATCTGGAACACACATGACACGTTAATAAGGCAAATAATGAGAAGCATTCGCGCATGTTATGTTAATGCGAAATGGCCACGTTTATTTTAATTTTTACTGCCCGCTTCTGGTTGCACACATTGTCAGTCTGTATACCCACAGTAACTATAGACTCCTCACAGCTGAATCTATGGGAGGACGCAACTGCTTGTTGCTACACATCTTGGAGGCAGTTGAACTAGTTTTTTGCCTGAAGAATATTTATAGCTTGTCGTTGACAAATTAAGTTTCCAGGCGTATCTGTTAGTCACAACTATACAATCTTTTCAGTAGAGTTTCTAGTGTGCATAAACATACATTGGGCGTGAACTGTAGTAGCTTGCTATAATGTTATTGAACGATCAGCTGTAACACTAGCAGATAAATTAACAATACTTTGTTGGATTATTATCGGGAATCGAAACAAAGTAGACGACTCTTTTCTAAGAAACAAATTACTTATTTTTCTAGCAACATCGACGATTTAAAACTGTGTTAAAGATGTCGAATAGAAAGGCAAACACAGACGCTTCGCTGAAACATTAGCGACATGTGCTAAAGCTACATCACATGCTTTTAAACACCCTCTCGCACCGACTTAAGACAGTCTTAACTGTCTGAAATTCATTTCTTTCTCTCGCTAAAATCGACCGTGAATATTAAGCACACTATAATGCTGAACTTACAAATTGTAAAATTGGCGTTTTTTAACGTTTTACCTCAAAATTTAGTTAATTTTAGTAGTGTAATATTAACGATTTCAGCATTTTGCTTTTGTGACTCTTTTACACTACGACAGTGCAGTGCTTTTAAGACTTCCTGTTTAGATCGAATTACAAACGTAATTAGTTACTGAAAAGCGATTACAGAAGGTTTCTTTCCATCTCCCCTAGAATTGCTGCTTTGAGTTTAAGAGCAACAGAATTTATACCATTAATGCCCATGCCCCTACTAATGAAAAAAATTTTCTAACAAAGACTAGTAAAGAAGTGGAAACGTTTTGGGATCTCCTTGACCAAACAACAAACGAAGTAAATATTAACAATGTTGAGACTCTGTTATGGGACTGCAATGCCCAACTCGGAAGAGAAAAGAAATACCGGTGTATCATTGGCAAATGGGCTCCACATAAACAAACAAATAAAGAATGGACAAAGATTTGTTGTACTCTGTAAGGAACACAAACTGATCTCACACTCCATATACTTCAAAAGGAGGCCAAGCAAACTTCAAACTTGCAGACATCCTGATTGGAGAAAAGGAAAATGGCAGCTGGGTCATGTATTTTTCGACAAATTCTTCCACGGAGAAATCTACAATGTTAATGTATTAAGAGTGGTAGATACAGGTTCAGATCATTACATTGTCAAAATAAAAATTAAGTTCACAACACTAAATAAGAAACCAAAGTGCAATAAACGAAAGAAGACCTCGATCCCCAACAATTAATTAGAAATGATAAGTATAGAGAAGTCATAGGAAACCTATAACTGACAGATAATTTAGAAGAACCGGTTCAAATTCTCAGGCAACAAGCACAAAATCTAGTCCCATTGAACCCACGTAAAAGACATGTCAGGTGGAACTCAGAATGTGAAAAAATTCAAGTAAAAAGACATCATGCATGGTTAAAATTTCAAACACACAAAACAGAAGGTAACCCAACCAACCTCAAAAATATCACGAAAAAGTTCAAACAAATTATGAGGGAAACCAAGAGACAGTCACAGAAAGTTCTAATCGACTAAGTAGAAGAAAATTACTAAAAAATTAATTCCAGTGTCTGTTACAAAATGTTTTTGACAATTACAAAAATGTGCCCTTCCCACGTTAATGCTGAAAAGGGAAGATAGTAAAATGTCACAAAATGACAAGGAGGATCCTGAAATCATAGCAAAAGCAATTGGTAAACCTTTGAATTGTGAAGTACCCCAGAAACTTTTAGCTGTTAATACAGACACCCATCAAGACTCCACCTGGTCTCATAAACCCTCCAACAATCCAAGGGGTGGAAACGGCACTCAGAGAGATGAAAAACTATAAGGCATGTGGAGGACACCCAATATTTGCAGAAATGTGGAAATATGCCAGTGATACAGTTCGAACATCCTTACATATGCTGAATGTCCGGAGACTGGTTTGATGCAGCTCACCATGCTACTCTACCGTGTGTAAGCTTCTTCATCTCCCAGTACCTACTGCAACGTACATCATTCTGAATCTGTTACGTGTATTCATCTCTTGGTCTCCCTCTACGATTTTTACCCTCCACGCTGCCCTCCAATACTACGTTGGTGATCCCTTGATGTCTCAGAATATGTCCTACCAACCGATTCCTTCTTCTAGTCAAGTTGTGCTACAAACTTCTCTTCTCCCCAATCCTATTCAATACCTCCTCATTAGTTATATGATCTACCCATCTAATCATCAGCATTCTTCTGTAGCACCACATGTGGAAAGCTTCTATTCTCATCTTGTCCTAACTATTTATCGTCCATGTTTCACTTCCACACATGGCTACGCTCCATACAAATACTTTCAGAAATGACTTCCTGACACTTAAACCTATACTCGATGTTAACAAATTTCTCTTCTTCAGAAACGCTTTCCTTGCCATTGCCAGTCTACATTTTATATCCTCTCTACTTCAATCATCGTCAGTTATTTTTCTCCCCAGATAGCAAAACTCCTTACCTACATTAAGTGTCTCATTTCCTAAGCTAATTCCCTCATAATCACCCGACTTAATTCGACTACATTCCATTATCCTAGTTTTGATTTTGTTGATGTTCATCTTATACCCTCCTCTCATGACATTGTCCATTCCATTCAATTCCCCCTCAAGTCCTTTGCTGTCTCTAAAAGAATTACAATGTCATCGGCAAACCTCAAAAATTTTATTTCTTCTCCATGGATTTTAATACCTACTCCGAATTATTCTTTTATTTCCTTCACTGCCTGCTCAATACACAAATTGAATAACGTCGGGAAGGGGCTACAACCCTGTCTCACTCCCTTCCCAAACACTGCTTTCCTTTCGTACTGGTTTCTGTATATCTGGTTGCTTCTCAAATTGTAAATAGCCTTTTGCTCCCTGTATTTAACCCCTGCCAACTTCAGAATTTGAAAGAGAATTTTCCAGTCAACATTGTTAAAAGCTTTCTCTACGTCTACAAATGCTACAAACGTAGGTTTGCCTTTCCTTAATCTAGCTTCTAAGATAAGTCGTAGGGTCAGTATTGCCTCATGTGTTCCAGTATTTCTACGGAATCCAAACTGATCTTCCCCGAGGTCGGCTTCTACCAGTTTTTCCATTCGTCTGTAAAGAGTTCAAGTTAGTATTTTGCAACCGTGACTTATTAAACTGACAGTTCGGTAATTTTCACATCTGTCAACACCAGATTTCTTTGGGATTGGAAGTAGTATATTCTTCTTGAAGTCTGAGGGTATTTCGCCTGTCTCATACATCTTGCTCACCAGATGGTAGAGTTTTGTCAGCACCGGCTCTCCCAAGGCCGTCAGTAGTTCTAATGGAATGTTGTCTACTCCCAGGGCCTTGTTTCGACTCAGGTCTTTCAGTACTCTGTCAAATTCTTCACGCAGTATCGTATCTCCCATTTCATCTTCATCTACATGCTCTTCTATTACCATAATATTGTCCTCAAGTACATCGCCCTTGTATAGACCTTCTATATACTCCTTCCACCTTTCTGCATTCCCTTCTTTGCTTAGAACTGGGTTTCCATCTGCGCTCTTGATATTCATACAAGTGGTTCTCTTTTCTCCAAAAGTCGCTTTCATTTTCCTGTAGGCAGTATCTATCTTACCCCTAGTGAGATAAGCCTCTACATCCTAACATTTGTCCTCTAGCCATCCCTGCTTTGCCATTTTGCACTTCCTGTCGATCTCATTTTTGAGACGTTTGTATTCCTTTTTGCCTGCTTCATTTACTGCATTTTTATATTTTCTCCTTTCTTCAATTATATTCAATATTTCTTCTGTTACCCAAGGATTTCTACCAGCCCTCGTCATTTTACCTACTAGATCCTCTGCTGCCTTCACCACTTCATCTCTCAAAGCTACCCATTCTTCTTCCACCGTATTTCTTTCCCCCATTCCTGTCAATTGTTCCCTTATGCTCTCCCTGAAACTCTGTACAACCTCTGGTTTAGTCAGTTTATCCAGGTCCCCTCTCCTTAAATTCACACCTTTTTGCAGTTTCTTCAGTTTTAATATACAGTTCATAACCAATAGATTGTGGTCAGAGTCCACATCTGCCCATTGAAATGTGTTACCGTTTAAAACCTGGTCCCTAAAACTCTGTCTTATTATTATATAATCTATCTGAAACCTCTCAGTTTCTCCAGGCTTCTTCCATGTATACAACCTTCTTTCATAATTCTTGAAGCAAGTGTTAGCTACGATTATGTTGTGCTCTGTGCAAAATTCTATCAGGCGGACTTCTCTTTCGTTTCTTAGCCCCAATCCATTTTCACCTACTACGTTTCCTTCTCTCCCTTTTCCTACTACCGAATTCCAGTCACCCATGACTATTAAATTTTCGTCTACCTTCACTATCTGAACAATTTCTTTTATTTCATCATACATTTTGTCAATTTCTTCGTCATCTGCAGAGCTAGTTGGCATATAAACTTGTACTACTGTAGTAGGCGTGCTTCGTGTCTATCCTGGCCACAATAATGCGTTCACTATGCTGTTTGTAGTAGCTTATCCGCACTCCTATTTTTTATTCATTATTAAACCTACTCCTGTATTACCCCTATTTGAGTTTGTATTGATAACCCTATCGCTGACTCGCAACAATCGAAAGAGTAAAAACAGTGCTTAAATAAAATTGCCACCTTTTAATAATTATTATTATCCCATTAAAAACAGAGAGCGCATTTCGGTGGCAACCTACTAACACGATTAGCTTATAGGTGTGCGCTAATGTGTGTCATTTCTTTTTTTTTTTTTTGGACTTGTAGTCCGGGGTGATAGGTTACAATACAGCATCACCGGTCTATTGCGGTCTAACTGTGTTGGTGAGCCAGTAAATTTCCACTGTGCAGCGGTCTCCACTGTGCAGCGGTCTAACTGTGTTGGTGAGCCAGTAAATTTCCACTGTGCAGTGACTGCGTCACTGCAATTCACTTTGGAGGTGTGGCGGTGGGACTTGTGGTCCCGTACCACCCTCTGACGGTGATAGTACTACATGAGTCAGGCAGAATTTATTGCCTAACATGGGCAGGTGAGGGTGTGGCGGTGGGGCTTGTAGTCCCGTACCATGGTGGTGAGCGCGTCATTTCTATTATCGTAGGAAGTTATATGAGTCAATTATATTTAAATAACTGCGAGAAGGATCAGTAAAATACAGCATCAAGTGTTTTCAGTAGAGGGTAACTGAACGAGATAGGAACTGAATTTTAATCAAACGAAAGTGAACATTTATAGTACTGATTCCAATCTGGTGCAGTGTAGTAATTATTTTATGTTTTGTGTGACTGAATAATTGATGTTTTGCGTACGACGTTTTCCCGATTAGACTTGCACCCAAACATTTGCAAACATTGTGAAAACAGTCCGACGTGTAAGAAAAGCTACACAGCAGGAAGTAACTGTAGAACATTCAGAGAAGGAAGGAATAACTAGTGATGTAGAAATTGATAATAATTTTTCAGATCAGACATAGAACAGGACACTAATATTAAAGTCGGTGATCCATCTGCTGTAGAACACTTAGGCAGAATACAGACGGTAGTTCAAGTGCATACTGAAACAGAACCACAAGAAACACCAGTTTCAGTCGATTTACCACTGGTAGAGCCAACACAAACAGTAATGGATCCATTTTTTCTCTTAATGATGAAAATGGAACAAATGTTTAAAATACAGGAACAATCCCAGATACAGCGTAAAGAAGGAACTGCTAAACAGCTTGCAACTGAGATTACTAATAATTTAGATAAACGTATTAGCAGAGTAGATGATCGGATTAGGACCTTGGATGAATCAGGCAATTAGACGAGCGTACGCAGTTAAGCTTTTCACAGTTCTCAAAAGAGATAGATCAAAAGCTTGAAAACCGGTTAAAAGAACACGATCGCCAGCTGCGACAGCAAGTAGATGCCCAGTTGTGTGCTATACAGAACAATATTTCAAGTATGCAACAAACGTACCATGACTTACCACAGAATGTAAAGCAAGTAACCCAGGATGTGGACAAATTACAACAAACACACACTTCTTTGGAAGCAGAAATACGCAACATAAGTACACGTATAGAAAACCTTACGGTTGATAATCAAAACGTAATAGAACAAAAATGCAAAGAACAAGAAGAACGCGTTGTGACCACATTCAACACATGGCTAAATGACAAAGACAAACAAATTAGTACTGTTATACAGAAGGAACTACCTGTGATGTTACAACGAGCAGGAACACAACTCATACATGAAAACAACACAAAGATTCATGAACTCCAGACTGAATTACAAAACGTGCAGAAAGTGCTTAATGAAACACGTATGCAAACATCTCATAACAGTTCACCGGAGTGTGTTAGTATCACAGAAACACACCCTGATTATTATGAAACGCCTTTAACTGAAAGTAGGGGGCAGACGGGCAATAATTTCAATCCAACACGTGGAGTAACATCCGTTTATCAAGACCATACACAATCATTGGTGACTCAAGATGCTTTAGTGAAGAATTCACAGTTTCTGAAGTTTACGAATGATAAGAACGGACCCCATCCAATTGTGTTTATCAAAGGAATCAGCGGAATAATGCCAAAAAGTTGGAAGAATGGGAGAAAATTGTCTTTACCATTACCCATATTCAAGGTGAGCCAGCGTTGTTCGCGACACAGAGAGCTGAACAATGCAGCTTCTTCGATGAATTTGAACAAGCTTTTCGAAACAAGTATTGGTCGCGTGGGGTACAAGAATGATTAAGAAAAGATGTTTATAGTCCTGAGCCATTCTATAGAAAAGTCGGTACTTTGCGGAAACATTTCGAAAAGTATCTGGACAAAGTGAAATATTTATCCACACCAATTCCTGAGTGTGATGTTTTAAAGATATTAAAGGAGACGTTACCGCGTGATCTAAACGAGAAAGTTTTTCACATTCCTGACTACAACGTGGAACATTTTCTATCTGTACTGGACTCTTTAGATTTGGTTATCGAAGAGGACAGACACCATTATGGGAATAATTCGTCGAATAATGGTAATGGGCAACGGGCGACGGGCGAAATCACAAGAACAATAGTAATAGAAACACCTAGTATGGGAATCAAAATCATTGGAATAGTCCGAATTATTCAGGATGGCAGAACCACAATATGAACACAAATGGACAGTACGGTAATGCACTGAATCACAATTATCATCCACAGAACAATAGTGGACAAAACAATAACGGAAACTTTTCAAAGAAACGGAAACGAGATTTTAGAGCTAACGCCAATCACAATAACGGTAATTTTTGAAATAATCTGCAAAATATGCAACCACCACGTAACTGGTCAACACAGAATTATGCACAACAGCAATGGCAGCAGCCTACGCCACCGCAATATCACAACAACAATCATGTACAACCCCCGTACAATACAAATATGTCAAATAACTTGCAGTAGCATATGAATGCGCAGCCATGGCAACCGCCGAATCAAAATATCAAGACCATTGAGGTAAGTGAAGCGCAACCATCAACCAGTACCAGTCAGTCAAACTAGATGCGACGACATTCTGCTCCCGTGTGTCAGTCGCAGGGTGTCTAGGGAGCACTTGCATGAATGATGTTAGTAATAACGAGCAACCAAGCGTGCAGACAACCAGCTGCAGTAACAATGAGAATGTGTGTCGCATAGAATCAGCAGCGATCGGGTCGAACGACGCAAAAGATGCAGTGTGTAGGAATAATTCTGTTGATGTTGCTCAGCAACGTAGTTCAACTATGCAGATGTTAAGATATAAAGACGGAGTCGATATATGAGAGGAATTATGTCAAGATTTTCGGAAGAAGTGTAATTTGTTTGAACGGGAAGTTGTACAAGCAGCTATAGTTTCTGATATTTATGGTATTCAAACTACGGTGATTTTAGATACTGGAGCACCTGTGTCTGTGCTGAATGAATCGTTCTTTCTTCACTTAAAGAAGATTAGAAAGATTCCGGTTTTTCCAGTCACCAATTGTCGAATTACAGGAGTTATTAGTCAGAAAGCCCAACTAGTTCGGGAATGGACACGGATTTGTATTAATTTTGGAATGGGAGCCAAAGAGTGCACCTTCCTTATTGTAAAGAATTTAGCCGTGAACTGTCTCCTCGGATTAGATATTTTGCGAAAGACGGAAACTATAATCGATCTCGCAAAGGGTGAGTGCAGCATGTGTTTCGGTGACACGAGAGTCAGGTTAGGCTTGGTAAAGACCAAAGAATAGCATGGCAAATATTGTCAAATTTTAAAGATAGAACCGATTCGCGCACATTTATGGCGGCTTCAAGATAGTTTCAATTGCAGTACATTCCCGGTCATGGAAGATGTGAAGGACGAGGAGAATATCAACCCTTCTGAAATAGTAGAAAAAGTACAACAATCCTCTGGTCTTGACAGTCTGCAACAAAAGCAATTATTAGACACACTTACTAATTATCGTAAAGTATTTTTGAAAAATCCTGGACTAATTAAAGGTTACGTGTACGACATGCAAGTGTTTCCCCATGAAATTTACTGTCATCAAACGTACTCAATACCAAGCGCGGAAAGGGAAGCAGTAACAAAAGAAATTAGACGATTGCTGGAATGGGGAATTATTGAGACCTCGTTATCACCTTATAGTAACCCACTTTTACCGGTAATGAAATCCGATGGAAGCGTAAGGTTAGTTCTCGACGCTCGCCGGATTAATCAAATTATTATGCCTCTCAGGACGCGGCCTGAGAATCTAAAAGAACTATTACAGAAGTTCAATGGGATAAAGTATCTATCAAGCCTCGACCTTCGCGCGTCATACTGGCAAGTGGTCTTAACGCCAAGATCTAGGAAATATACAGCATTTATTTATAGAGGAAGCAGCTATCAATTCCGAATATTGCCATTCGGATTGAATGTCAGTGCCGGAGTCATTACTAATGCGCTTGACACTGTCCTAGGCCCGGATTTGTTACAGCAAGTTACTGTCTATGTGGACGATTTATTGATTGCTTCACCAACGTGGGACGAGCATATCAAACTAATTAACTTGGTGTTACACAAATTTGAACTTGCAGGTGTTACGGTTAACCTTAAGAAGTCCAAGTTTGGAAAGACGGAGATAAAGTTTCTAGGACATATAGTATCATCAGAAGGAATCTTCCCGGATAGTACGAAACTCGAGGCTATCAGAAATATCCGGCCAACGAAAGACAATTAAAGGCATATATGGGTCTTGTATCCTTTTTCCGAAAGTTCGTGCCTAATCAAAGAATGCGCCGTGGGTGTGGACTGACTAGTGTGCACATGATTTCGACACGATCAAGCATTGCTTGTTAAATGCTGAAATCTTGCACCATCCAGATCTCAGTAAGGATTTTTGCATAACCTCAGATGCTTCTTGTACTGGGTTAGGTGCGTGTTTATTTCAAGCAGAAACAGTAGACGGACACGAGCAAATAAAAATTATATCTTTCGCAAGTCGTGTATTATCGGACTGGGAACGCGAATATTCCACTGCAGAGCTTGGAGCATTGGCAGTGGTATGGGCGTTTCGCAAATTTCATTATTATGTTTATGGTAGACACGTTCGGGTATACTGTGATCATCAGGCTTTGAGTTTCCTGCTGACCTGTAAACTTCTCCATGCACGTTTGGCAAGATGGACATTAGCGTTGCAGGAGTATGATTTCCAGATTATTTACATCAAAGGAAGTAATAATATTGTGGCAGATGCTTTGTCTAGGCTACCCCTAGGTTAACCTCAATTTAGTGAAATCACAGAGCAAGCATCCGAATTTAAAGTGTTACTAATGGCGGACAATGTTAATCGTATATATTTTCTAGACATGTGTAAAAATATGGCACAAAAACAGGATATACATAATATTTGGCACGAGATCAAGGATCAACTGAGGACGGATCCTACTTCGAAATTGCATTAATATTACATGTTACATCAGGATGTGTTATTCTTTAGAAGACACGAGGATTCACGAAATTGGCTAGTATGTATTCCGCAGCAATGTGAGCAAAAGTTAATAATATATACACATAATGTTTGGGGTCATTTCGGTTCAAGGAAGTGCCTGGCGAAACTAAGAATGTATTGTCATTTTAATAACATGTATAGTAAGATCCTACGGATGACGCGAGCATGTGACATTTGCCAGCGCGTAAAGCCCTGTGCTTCATCATCGCAGATATTAATGCAGTCAATTGTTCCAACTGCTTCGCGCCAACTTTTAAGTACTGACATCGCTGGACCTCTGCCAACTGACAGAGGAGGGGTCAAATATCTCGTAGCAGTGCTAGATAACTTTATTAAGTTCGTAAAGTTATTTGCTACAAAACCAACAGCCACGAGAACGATAATAAACCGATTGGAAAATGATTGCATACCTCATTTCGGAACGCCAGAAACATCACTCTCTGACAATGCCTCAAATCTTACGAGTTTTACCTGGAAGAAATTCTTAGAGAAACATAATATAAAACCAATTTTCATTTCGAAGTTCCATCCCCAAGGTAATCCCACAGCACGTGTTTCCCGCGAGTTTAATCGCTTTGTGAGAACGTACTGCTCAGCTAAACAAACTAAGTGGGTAGAGTACATAGAGCCGTTTGAAAGTGTTGTAAACTACATACCACATTTATCGACAGGTTTTACTCCAGCAGAACTTACATTAAAAACAAAAGAGAACAATAGTTGGGTCAACCCACTTCCCAAAATAAATACCGAACCGGAAGACTGGGAGGACAAAGTTAGACAAGCATGGGTCACACTATACGAGAATGCACAGAAACGGCAAGAATCACACAACCGGAGACTACAGAATACTCAACAATTTAAGGTGGGACATATGGTGTTAGTAAGGAATTATCCGAAGTCGTCATTATTAAAGAGAAACATAGGCAAGTGGTTTCCGTTATATTCAGGACCATTTGTGATCTTAGGTACACCACATAACAATAGTTATTTCGTGGTCTATCCCAACTCAAATAGACTTGAAAATATATGTATCTTAAGTACAGTAGATGACCTTCTACGTGTGTCGTAATGAAGTGAAGTCAAACATCAAAGACTCAAGTACTGTGTGAGTAGGCTAAGTGACAATTATTAATTAATGGACTAGTGTATAAGTATTTCATAGACACACTGCGATGTGGTGTGTGGGAGAATAGGAACATACAACATTGGAAGCATCAGTACTGCTTGGAGGAAGAGACTCTCAGAATACCAATTAGTTGTAAGAAAATTTCAGCTCCAGTTCGACGGAGAAAAGGACGCCGAGCTGCAGCAAGGAGAAGGATTGCTTCAAGATGATTCCACCCTAAGACACATAATCAAACATAATACAAACTTGTGAAGATTTATTAAACTTTCAGGAACTTATGCGTGTGAAACTACGAACAGTGAACAGAACTGCATATTTCACACAACAGTAGGATATAGTGACTTTAGAAAATAAACATTTCATTTTGTTGATTGTTAACTATTTTGACCTCACTAGGGTGAGCAGGTTATGTTGTTTCTTTTTCTTTCAGACTGTGTACAGGATACACTTACAACATGTAAAGTTTACGCGAGTTACCTATAGGTTTAACAAATTTTCCACCGTAACTTAGGGCTCGGACTTGCATGAGCTATAAACCAGGTCGAACAAGATGCTGTCCATGACTGAACAGATCATTACACAGACAAACATATACAGACTTGTGTTTATCACTGCACAATTCTTTGTAAGTCCAGGAGCACCTTTTCGAGAAAATATATGACTTAGGATTTGCTTTTATATTGTAAATGACTACAATTATGTACTTCATTTGATATGTACAATCATTCAGTTATTTATCATTATGTAACTAGACTGTGTAAAGACATTCTTATGGGTAGCACAAGGACTTTACCTACTCAGACTTGATAACTGTGATCAAGTGGCTACGTGGTGGAGTGAACATGTCGCACATGACCTATGAACAAAGACTTCCTGTGGACATTATCCTCTGCGCGTACGAACTTTATTTCACTGGCGAACGAGTGGAATTTAACACAAAAGTGGACGCTCAATGAGTGCGTTGTGTTACCATGATTCCGTTTTCAAATTTTGTGCTACGAGTGTTTAGTAATGCCAAGTATTCAGAGTGTTATAGGGACCACATGCATGGACGTAACATTCCAGGCAAACTAAAACTCAAGAGCAAGTGTTTTTATCGATCAGTCAGTAACGGTGGTGAGTCGTAACAGTGTCGGGCACTGCTACTGACTATATCATTAAACCCGTTGCAGAACTGTATCAATGTTGGAACGTAATTACATGAACCTTTAATTGCAGATAGTCAGTTACGTCGGAAGGACGAATGGACTTGCATCATGATAAAGAAACTCACAAACAGTCGAACACCTCACAAAAAAAAAAAAAAAATACGAAACACATTCTTCTTGTTGAGTGAAAGAGTGCGTGAAATATGATGTAATTTAGATGTTAATTTAAGGAACTGATACTGCTGTTTGAATTTCATGTGACTGTATGCAGGGATGCTGAGCACACGTGTCGGTGAGGGCAGCATACTGCAGCGACATCGTCCGTCATCCCTTGCCGCACCCTGCCACGTCATCGCAGTCCACCGCAGACTTACCTGACGGGGCGAGACATCGGTGTTGCAGTACACCAAGTCGCCAGCCGTCGTCACCAGCAGCACTATCACGAAATTGTGCCATTACTAAATGTCATACGAAGTGAATATTCAAATGTTGAAAATTAAAAAAGAGGGTATGGAAGATGTGCTCGCTCCGCCGTGGTTTTTTCCGGGGTTTTTCCCATTGGAGCGTAACTCAAAATCCCTGGGACTTAAAAGTAAACCAAGCACATGCTTCCAAGTGAAAGAACACAGTGACCTTTAAACAGAACAGACAAGGAAAATAAGCCTGCTTGGATGTCCAGTCAAACAAGTATGACTATACATACAAAGGGGACAATGTAGTGCTACAACGATGAAAATTAATATTACGACGATGTCAAACTTATTTTCATGATTTAAAGAAGTATTCATGATATTAAAATGTAATTATAATTTTATTACTTTCATTTTTATGCTCAGTGTATCAAAGACTTTCTAGTGCATGGAATAAATTAGCATTGTTTGTACTACGAAACTATATATGATTGTTAAGGGTTAAGCATGTAATAATTCGATATAAAACATTTTGTTGAGTCTGAATTTTGTTCTCGTACTGGTCGGTAGAGAAGGAAAAGTTCCTTAATCGATGTGAAGGTATAAAGGCTGTAGAAAGGAGAGAGAGAGAAGGTAAATACAAGTTATTCAAAACAAATATCTCTAAAGTGTAACACCGAGCGAGGTGGCGCAGTGGTTAGCACACTGGACTCGCATTCGGGAGGACGACGGTTCAATCCCGTCTCCGGCCATCCTGATTTAGGTTTTCCGTGATTTCCCTAAATCGCTTCAGGCAAATGCCGGGATGGTTCCTTTGAAAGGGCACGGCCGATTTCCTTCCCCATCCATCCCTCACCCGAGCTTGCGCTCCGTCTCTAATGACCTCGTTGTCGACGGGACGTTAAACACTAATCTCCTCCTCCTCTAAAGTGTAACGTCTTGTGATTTCCTATAACTAAAAATTGCAAGGGCTAATCTGAGCCTGTCCTGAACAACAGCGAAGAACATTTATGTTATCATACATTTTCTTCGTTTGATCACGGCTGTGATTCTCATGTTTCTTTTTGTTACGCGACGTGTTATGAATATTTTCATTATACGTGCAAAAGTGCACACAGCTTTAATCGAACCTGCGTCTTTCGGAAACGATAACTTTGAATCAGTACAATTACGCGAATACCGTCTAAATCGCAACCGTGATCGCAAAAGTGTTTCCTGGACCAAATAATTCTTATAAAATGTGTATTCTCCAAAGCGAGCAGCATTGCACTATTGCTGACTCGCAACAATCGAAAAAGTAAAAAGAGTGCTTAAATAAAATTGCCACTTTTTAATAATTATTATTATCCCATTAAATAACTAAATAGCAATTCAGTGGATATCCAATTAATAAACAGAGAGGGCAATTCATGTTGAACTGCGCTTTAGAATACATAATGAGGGAATGGTATACGACTAATCCAAATAAAATCCAAATTGGAAGACACAAAGACAACATAAGTTTAAATTGTGTAGGATTTGCTGATGAGCTTGTTCTCTTGTCCAATAGTATTCAGGAAACCTAACGACAAGTTATCTCACTACAGGAAATAGCACATAAAATTGGTCATGGAATTTCCTTTAAAATTCAGGTTAACTTACCCTACACTCATAAACAAAATTGCCATAGGAAACCTAGAAATCAAAACTGTAGATAAATTTAAATATCCGGGAGAAATCATAACATATAACCTCAATGAAAAGCCAACATGGCATAAGAGAATAAACAAATTGACTAGAGCACAATATATCACCACAACATCTACAACAAAAAGAGCCTGTCAATTCCAACAAAATTAAAACACTACAAAACGGTCACTCAAACAGAAATAACATACACAAGTGAAACCTTCAGAACAACTAACAACGCACAAATTGACAAAATACTCAAAATAATGAGAAGAATCATCAGAACGTGCATCAACAAATCGTACCAGAAAGAAGAACGCTGGAGAGTAGCTACAAATGAAACAGTCTACAAAGAAACAGAACCGGTAATGAGTACAATCAGGAAGAAACGCATTTCATTTTTCAGACATCTAATCAGAATGGCAGAGAACAAGATCATCCGAAGGATAATAGAAAAATTGTGGAATAGTAATTGCAACATTATGTGGATTGCAGAAATCACGGGAGATATGGATGAACTACAGAGTACATTGGAGGACCTAAGAAACAACACTGACAAAATCAGGAAACTCACAAACAAACCAGACTGCAAACGAGAATCAACAACCAGACAACAGGAAGGGTGTTTTCCGATAAAGAAAGAAGGATGAGATCCGAGAGAATGAAGAAGTACTGGGCTACCAGGAAACTGAAAAATTCTTTGTATTAAGTTGGCTAGAGTGATCCAATGAAGGCCGTAAAATGTAAATAATAATAAAATAAAAAACAGGAAAATCTGGCGCACTAAGCCAGTTACCTAAGTGGGCGAGAGAGTAATGAAAATCGCCTGCGACGGGCATATGCCATAGCTTAGGTGAGTTCTTACACCATTCCGTTTCCAAGTTTTGCCTCAGATTTGTAGAGCTCAAGTGTCTTCTATCAAATTCTTCATCTTGACTTCCTCTACACCACTACAGCGCGCTGTAAACAGCTATCGTCTAGACCAGGCTGTACCCTGGTATTGATGCGCTCAGCGTGGCTGCACGTATCCCCCTCCACCATTGTATACTGTTTAAGCATGAGGAGGGGGAAGAGGGGGATACTGCAAACACACTGCATTCAAAATGTAAATGCAGTTGAACTGCATAAAACTTAGTTTCATATATCACTTTTCTCAACAACACACATAACAAACAAAACAAATTTTCAATAACATTTAATTATTTTTGTCGCACAGAGGTTTCCCCAAATATCTGTTGATCGAAATATTCTAGTCTTCTGCAACGTCAGTATGGAGCCGTGAAAATTCTACCCGAGGAAAATTATGTATTTACGTCATGGAATTACACTGCACATGAAACAGTTACATCTGTACATGCATTGAGGCGCTTTCATCTGGACCGACAAACTATCTCGAGAACAGCTGTAAAGTTGACAGTGTCAGATGATTCAAATGGCTCTGAGTACTATGCGACTTAACTTCTGAGGTCATCAGTCGACTAGAACTTAGAACTAGTTAAACCTAACTAACCTAAGGTCATCACACACATCCATGCTCGAGGCAGGATTCGAACCTGCGCCGTAGCGTTCGCTCGGTTCCAGACTGTAGCGCCTAGAACCGCACGGCCACTCCCGCCGGCTTGGCAGTGTCCTCGAAGCGTTTAGAAAACTATTCTTATATGTTAGTTCTTTCGAGACCACAATGTACGCTTAACACCTTGCGTTTTCTATAGCAGCAGTGAGCTTTGGGAACTGGACAGTATCTGTCTGAAATTCCCCTTCTACCCTCCAATTTTCTTTTTAAAAACATCCCAGTAAAATCAGAAATACGTTGTTTCTCGCTTTGCAATCTGTGTTGAGAACAGTGTGCACTCGAGTCCACTTTAAATTTTCCTTCGTGCATTTCTTTTTCCGTCATACATTCGACACTAGCAGGTTTTAAACTGGAAAATTATTCCAGGCATGCCTGTTGAGTTAACCAACGTACATTAAAAATAATGTGTAAAGTCTCCTTAGCATTCGTTCAGTTCCATAGAAAACTGTTGCAACTGACAGTGGAACATTAATCAGAAATTTTATGGTTCTTACCACAAGTTACTTCTCCTGCTTGAGGCCTAATAATATTTAGCAAATAGTGATTCTTTACGTACACGACAACGAATTCTGTCTGACGATCGTTCTAATTTTTTGCTCTCTCATTGTCAACTAAATCTTTAAATTCTTCATTCTTGGTACTGTAATGTTTCCTAATAAAATTCCAGTACGCTACTATTATTCGACGGCAGAAGAGACAATGAGAATTCGCAATCCTCTCTTCGTCATTTCCATTCTGTTTTAAAGACTTGCGACGACATATCGCTAGACATCCTTTTTTCGTGCAAGCAACCGTACGACCCGTGAACGTCGCTCTTACCAGGAACAAAAAGCAAAGTGCAAACAGCGAGGACATAGCGATTCTGCGGAATTGAAGAAAGCTGTGCGGACCAAAAAATGTCAAACCCGGTACTGAACAAAATGCCGCTTTGTACGGAGGGCTTCCGAGAGGAACGAGTAAAGTCGAGACAGGCGCATCTAGCGGACCCAAACGAAAGGACAGGGTAGTCCGCAGCTCGTGGTCGTGCGGTAGCGTTCTCGCTTCCCACGCACGGGTTCCCGGGTTCGATTCTCGGCGGGGTCAGCGATTATCTCTGCCTCGTGATGACTGGGTGTTGTGTGATGTCCTTAGGTTAGTTAGGTTTAAATAGTTCTAAGTTCTATGGGACTGATGACCATAGATGTTAAGTCCCATAGTGCTCAGACCCATTTTCCGAAAGGACAGGGTAACTGACCGTGAATTCGTGTCGTGTAATTTATTTAAAGTTTCCCATGATTTTTTTGGCTTGTGAGAAACGTCTCTTGACAAAGTTAAATCAGAATGCAAAACCGAATAATAGTCAAATGCGAGTATATTGAGTGCGTTGAACATTGTAACTCAGATGTATTGTCCCTGGAAAGGATAGAACGTAGTATTATTTTTTTCTTTTTGCTGGAAAGGATCAGTAGCCGCCATCTCTCTCTTACGTTTTGTTTCGCGTCGAATGCAGTCGCTGTATCTCACGAACTGTGATGAGGCATTTCTAGTATTATCTAACTGCAGCAGCGCCATTTACCAGAGCATCGCTGGCGGACGACATTACATCGCCATTACACCGCATATTTAAATTTACTCGAATATTGCTTTCCACCTTTTCAGTAACGGCAGGAAACTATATAAAATTTTATCATTTAAGGGTGTCTATCAAATTATCAATATATTTTTCACTTTATAGGTTCTTATAGGCAAATTGTGAACAGCAGTTTTGACCTGCTCTTCCGACAGGAATTTAAACAGTATTGATTGTGTTCGGTGGCGTAAATAGTAGAAGTGAATTTAAGTACATAATATTCAGAATAAGATTATAATCCAAAAACAATATACTATAATGTAATGTAATGTGTTTCCGTGGTGTAGTAGTTATCATATCTGTCCAACAGGCGGAAGGTCCCCGGTTCGAGCCAGGGCGGAAATATCTGTTTTCCCCCCATGAACCATGGACTTTGCCGTTGGTGGGAAGGCTTGCGTGCCTCAGCAATATAGGAGCAAACGCAACGGAGGGGTATCTGTTGAGAGGCAAGACACACATGTGGTTCCTGAAGAGGGGAAGCAGCTTTTCAGTAGTTGCAAGGGCAACAGTCTGGATGATTGACTGATCTGGCCTTGTAACATTAGCCAAAACTGCTTTGCTGTGGTGGTACTGCTAACGACTGAAAGCAAAGGGAAATTACAGCCGTAATTTTTCCGAAGGCACACAGCTTTACTGTATGGTTAAATGATGATGGCGTCATCTTGGGTAAAATAAAGAAAGAACCATCCCTTCGTTACATAACTAGTAGAGACAACAGAAAATGTAATTGCAAGTCCACATAAGAGTTTGGCACCCACTGCTTTCAAATGTGATGGAGAAATAGAAGTTTTGTGCTTGTGATGAAGTGTCACTCGGTAGCGCATTTGATTCCTCTACTCCGCATATTTCAAACTATTGTGGGAATAAACTGCTATGAAGAGAGCAGGTGGAATATTCGTAGCTCTCTCAATAGGACGATATACCTATTGCCAGTTAACAAAACTTATACGTCTGAATCTGTTACAATCTCTCGTGTATTAGAAAAAAAGATATTGCTGCACGGTGCCAGTCTTTATAAATTAAACAGAAGCACATCAAAACGGAATCGCATGACAGGTACATTCTGTGCAAAACTTTGAGTCTGACTGAATATACATAGGCGTCGGTCAAACGTAGATGTAACGAAAGTATTTGCACACTAAGCATCTATTCGACTAAAGATCAGCAACTAGATGCAGTTCATGCCGGGACTCATTGAATGCGTGCAGTTCGCTTTTGTAAACAGAAGTCTTCCAATCGTGGTTCTTCTGAACTTCTCCCTGAGACAGACAGGTTTAATTTCCCACTTCTTAAAAAAATTCGTATATTGTGACCGACGTAAGTATCTGTTCTAGCATATTAAATCGTTGGGATTTTTCTTATTTTCAATACAGGATCGTATTCATATTCATGGTCGATTATTTTGCCACTAATTCGGGGAGGTTAATGTTTGAATGTTTAATGTTGAAGAAGAATGGGTAGCTTTGAGAGATGAAGTAGTGAAGGCAGCAGAGGATCAAGTAGGTAAAAAGACGAGGGCTAGTAGAAATCCTTGGGTAACAGAAGAAATATTGAATTTAATTGATGAAAGGAGAAAATATAAAAATGCAGTAAATGAAGCAGGCAAAAAGGAATACAAACGTCTCAAAAATGAGATCGGCAGGAAGTGCAAAATGGCTAAGCAGGGATGGCTAAAGGACAAATGTAAGGATGTAGAGGCTTATCTCACTAGGGGTAAGATAGATACTGCCTACAGGAAAATTAAAGAGACCTTTGGAGATAAGAGAACCACTTGTAGGAACATCAAGAGCTCAGATGGAAACCCAGTTCTAAGCAAAGAAGGGGAAGCAGAAAGGTGGAAGGAGTATATAGAGGGTCTATACAAGGGCGATGCACTTGAGGACAATATTATGGATATGGAAGAGGATGTAGATGAAGATGAAATGGGAGATACGATACTGCGTGAAGAGTTTGACAGAGCACTGAAAGACCTTAGTCGAAACAAAGCCCCCGGAGTAGACAACATTCCATTGGAACTACTGACGGCCTTGTGAGAGCCAGTCCTGACAAAACTCTACCATCTGGTGAGCAAGATGTATGAAACAGGCGAAATACCCTCAGACTTCAAGAAGAATGTAATAATTCCAATCCCAAAGAATGCAGGTGTTGACAGATGTGAAAATTACCGAACAATCAGTTTAATAAGCCACAGCTGCAAAGTACTAACACGAATTCTTTACAGACGAATGGAAAAACTAGTAGAAGCCGACCTCGGGGAAGATCAGTTTGGATTCCGTAGAAATACTGGAACACGTGAGGCAATACTGACCTTACGACTTATCTTAGAAGAAAGATTAAGGAAAGGCAAACCTACGTTTCTAGCATTTGTAGACTTAGAGAAAGCTTTTGACAATGTTGACTGGAATACTCTCTTTCATATTCTAAAGGTGGCAGGGCTAAAATACAAGGAGCGAAAGGCTATTTACAATTTGTACAGAAAGCAGAAGGCAGTTGTAAGAGTCGAGGGACATGAAAGGGAAGCAGTGGTTGGGAAGGGAGTAAGACAGGGTTGTAGCCTCTCCCCGATGTTATTCAATCTGTATATTGAGCAAGCAGTAAAGGAAACAAAAGAAAAATTTGGAGTAGGTATTAAAATCCATGGAGATGAAATAAAAACTTTGAGGTTCGCCGATGACATTGTAATTCTGTCAGAGACAGCTAAGGACTTGGAAGAGCAGTTGAATGGAATGGATGGTGTCTTGAAGGGAGGATATAAGATGAACATCAACAAAAGCAAAACGACGATCATGGAATGTAGTCGAATTAAGTCGGGTGAAGCTGAGGGAATTAGATTAGGAAATGAGACACTTAAAGTAGTAAAGGAGTTTTGCTATTTGGGAAGCAAAATAACTGATGATGGTCGAAGTAGAGAGGATGTAAAATGTAGACTGGCAATGGCAAGGAAAGCGTTTCTGAAGAAGAGAAATTTGTTAACATCGAGCATAGATTTAAGTGTCAGGAAGTCATTTCTGAAAGTATTTGTATGGAGTGTAGCCATGTATGGAAGTGAAACATGGACGGTAAATAGTTTGGACAAGAAGAGAATAGAAGCTTTTGAAATGTGGTGCTACAGAAGAATGCTGAAGATTAGATGGGTAGATAACATAACTAATGAGGAAGTATTGAATAGGATTGGGGAGAAGAGAAGTTTGTGGCACAACTTGACCAGGAGAAGGGATCGGTTGGTAGGACATGTTCTGAGGCATCAAGGGATCACTAATTTAGTGTTGGAGGGCAGCGTGGAGGTTAAAAATCGTAGGGGGAGACCAAGAGATGAATACACTAAGCAGATTGAAAAGGATGTAGGTTGCAGTAGGTACTGGGAGATGAAGAAGCTTGCACAGGATAGAGTAGCATGGAAAGCTGCATCAAACCAGTCTCAGGACTGAAGACCACAACAACAACAACAATGTTTCCTATAGACATTTAATGTTCAACCAGTGGCAGTGGAATTTTAGTGTATATTCCTGCATCCAAGCACTCATGTCACCTATTCAAAATAATATTAAAATACCATAACGGTCAGCCTGCCGAAGTGGCCGTGCGGTTCTAGGTGCTGCAGTCTGGAACCGCGAGACCGCTACGGTCGCAGGTTCGAATCCTGCCTCGGGCATGGATGTGTGTGATATCCGTAGGTTAGTTAGGTTTAATTACTTCTAAGTTCTAGGGGACTAATGACCTCAGAAGTTGAGTCCCAAAGCGCTCAGAGCCATTTGAACCATTTAAACCATAACGGTCAGCATGCAAATAAAGCTGAATGATGCGGTTGGAAAACATTATATCGTTATCACTGAAAAAGCAGTTACATTCCAATGGTACGTCAACTCCCATGCTTTAAATAATAAGAAAATGCGTATTCCCTTATGTACTATTGGTACCGACAGCTGGCTACATAACTGAAATTGGAATTGTATTGTTACAATGACAACATATGGTAGGGTAAATGGCATTCCCAGAAGCATCTTACACTCGTTTTGTGATTGAGGTTCTTCCGAGTTAGTTTACTGTAGAAAGTGGCAAAATCGTAAGCAATCTACGTGTTAGCTAACTCTTTGCAGAGAATCTTCACTTTTTTACCCAGCTCAGCACACATCAATAATCCGTAAACGACTGGTATAGATTAAAGAAACTACAACTAAAGAATAGACCGATAGCAGATTAAAACTATAATTTTTCAACTATTGCAAACGCAAAGTGTGTACAGCAGTACGGAATTAACTCTGTGTTGCAATGCGAGGGAATGAACGCTGGGTATGCAATGTTATTGCGATGGTATGCAATATCACTGCGATGTCGACTGCATGTTACAATGAAGTGCTTATATTTATGACATGTGCCGAAGGAGACCAAACGAATGAAAGGTGTGTGTGCGTGTGTGCGTGTGTGTGTGTGTGTGTTTGTGTGTGTGTGTTTCTGTCTGCATGAGTGTGTGTGTGTGTGTGTGTGTGTGTGTGTGTGTGTGTGTGTGTAACTTGTCATTTCCCCTTGTTGTTCCACCGTGATTGGTTTTAGGATTGTCGGAGTTCGTGGTGCATGTGTTAACTTGGAACTGTGTGTAGCTTATGTGATTTCCGCAGATGAATGCTGTCTGCGTGCTGGAGTAGCGAATCGGTGGGTTGCGACGGAGCAGGTTGGAAGGCAATTGATTAGGTTGTTGGCTGGTCCTTCAGCCGTCCCTAGGTCGTGTTGCCACCCGAATATTTAGCCTTACGCTTGGCTGCCTGTCTCGCCTAAACTGTTAGAGTTTTCTCCCCAGGCCGACCCTTGAATCACTTCTGAGCACCACAGTTTGTGGTTTGTTATTGTCATTTTATTTGGTCGCAGGTACTGTGGCAGGCCTTCAGCCGTGTATTGATTTTTTCTGATAAATTTTTAGTACATGGCCTTCAGCCGAACTTCATAACAACTTAAATATTAGGCCTTCTGCCATGTTTCATTTAAAATTCTTCTTGCTCTGTATTTAGACCTTCAGCCGCGGTTATTTCAGAACCTGTGGCCTTAATATGTAAATCCTTGTCCGTAAGCTTTCTCTTTAATTAGCTTGAATTCTTGAAATGGCCTTCAGCCGTGTTCTGTAAATGTTTACCTTAAGGTTGTATATAGTTGTTCTCCGAGTAACTGTTTGGGTCTTAAGCCGACAAGATAGATCAAGTTTTCTTAAGATGTTTTTCTGTTGCACTGTGTAAAGGCTTATCTTAAAGCTTCTACTCTACAGATAAGCGAGTGACTGCGTGTGAGATCGCTCTCTAAGTTTTCATATATTTTTAGGTTTCAGATACATATTTTAACGGTTTTTGTGATAATATATACTATATAAGTGACATATTAGTGGTTTCTTCATTCACCTCTGCCTTTCTTGTGTTGAGACCTGATATTTGTGAGTGTTTCGTATCGAGCAACTTAACCTCTTGCCTGTGTTTACATTCCGCGCTGACCAGTTGCAGCTGTAGCGGCGCATCGAAAGCTAAGTTGAAATGGTTCAAATGGCTCTGAGCACTATGGGCCTTAACTGCTACGGTCATCAGTCCCCTAGAACTTAGAACTACTTAAACCTAACTAACCTAAGGACAGCACACAACACACAGCCATCACGAGGCAGAGAAAATCCCTGACCCCGCCGGGAATCGAACCCGGGAACCCGGGCGTGGGAAGCGAGAACGCTACCGCACGACCACGAGATGCGGGCGAAAGCTAAGTACTAATTAATTGTTTGTGCATAGAGGTTTATTTAGGAACTTTAGTAGTCTTCAACCGGTGTTATTGGTGTTTTCTGGTGAAATAATTTCAGAAGAACCTTTTGGGAACTGTTTACAGCTTCGTTACTGTGTCATTAGACGTTTGATTCTCTTTCTGTATTAGTCTTTTGTTATATTCATATTTGTTGTTTATTAATACTGTTAATAATAGTAGTTACTTCCCTTGTAGAGTAAGGTTGTGTTTATTGTAGTCAGGTTTTTAGCATCTTCTTATTGTAGTAGCGGAACTTAGAAAATGTAAAATTTTACCATGAGTGAGAAGTGTGGGCTTTGCCGTAGGTTCGTGAGTAGTGCATTGCGGTGTGAGACTTGTTCGAAGTATTTTCACTGGGGGGAATGCAGTGGGGAAGCCAGTGGGCATTCTGGTGAGATCCTCTCCTGGAACTGCAGGTTATGTAGCAAGAGTAAGTTGATAGAGGAGCAGGAGCGTAAGATCTGTGCCCTTCAGGTGCAGTTGAAAAACGCGCAGGAGGAGCTAGATAGGATGAGGAGGGAGAAAGGGGTTGGGGAATGGGAGCTTGCTGTTGGCAAGAGATCTGCTAGGAGAAGAAGAATTTCAGATAGTTTTACTATTGGTGTTTACAACAGATATGACCAATTGTCAGAGTCTAGTGGAGAGGAATCTCTAGTAGCTGTAGATGTAGGAAGTATGCAGCAGACCTCAGTAGTTACTGTGCCTAGAACAGTTGCAAAGTCGAAGAGGAAGAAGAAGGTTCTGCTGTTAGGTAGTTCTCATGGCAGAGGTGTAGGCCAGCAGTTGCAGGAAGTGCTGGGGAGTGAGTACCAGGTCACCAGCATTGTGAAGCCTAATGCAGGGTTGGCTGAGGTGACTGTTAACATAGGGTGGTTATGTAGGGATTTTACTAAAGAGGATCAGGTAGTGATTGTGGGTGGGGCTGGTAATAGTATTGATAGGGATGGGGAGTATAACATAGATGGTGACCTGGAAAAGATAGCCACTCAGACTGGCAACACGAATGTGCATTTCGTGGAACTGTTTCAGCGTCACGATCGGCCTCATCTTAATACAGCCGTCAGGCGTAATAACATGAGACTTGGGGATGCGCTGATGACAGGAAGCATGGGTCACATTTCAGTGGTGTCGGTGGAGTCTATCAGCAGGACGGGTTTCACTAGACACGGCCTGCACCTCAACAGGTATGGGAAGGGGAGGTTGGCAAAGCTTATAGGTGACAGCATAGGTGGGGTTGGTGGGATCACTCATGGGAAAATTCCTGCAGTAGTGGTTTTTTTTAGATTGAAGTCAGCTGACAGGTATTCCTACTTAAGGGAAGTCTCTCTAACAAGGGAATCTCTTTTGACAAAGCTTAGGTATCCGATTAATTAGGGAATTAGTATATTTCATCAAAATATACAAGGTATTGGAGATAAAGTTAGTGAACTGCTTATAGATGTTGACTCTGAAATTATTGGTATATCTGAACACTTCTTAAATAAGGAGATAATTCAGAGGCTTCCTTTACCAAGATACAGGTTGGCTGGCTGCTTTTCGAGGAGCTCTTTGCGGTGTGGGGGAGTTGCCATGTATGTGAAAAACGGCATCGCATTTGAGTCAATTGATGTTTCAAAGTACTGCACTGAAAAGGTGTTTGAATGTTGTGCAGGTGTGGTTAAATTTAACGGAGCTAAACTTGTAACTGTTGTTATTTATAGATCCCCAGACTCCGATTTCACAGCATTTTTGCTAAAGCTAGAGGAGGTTCTTGGTTCAATTTATAGGAAATACAAAAAGTTAGTTATATGTGGTGACTTCAATATTAATTGTATAAGTGACTGTGCAAGAAGAGGATGCTGGTAGACCACTTTAATTCATATAATCTTATGCAAACCGTATTCTTTCCAACGAGAGTGCAAGGGAACAGTACAACAACCATAGACAACATTTTTGTTCATTCCTCATTACTAGAAGGGCATTCTGTTAGCAAAAAGGTGAATGGCCTTTCAGATCATGATGCGCAAATTTTAACTTTAAAAGATTTTTATGCTGCAACACGTGTTAAATATAGTCATCAGCTGTTCAGGAAAGCTGATCCGGTTGCTGTAGAGACCTTTGTAAACTATATAAAGGAACAAGAGTGGCCAGATGTTTATAGCGCTGATACAGTAGACGATAAGTATAATGCTTTTCTCAAGACTTTTCTCATGCTCTTTGAAAGTTGCTTTCCGTTACAACGTTTAAAACAGGGTACTAGCACAAACAGGCAGCCTGGGTGGCTGACTAGAGGGATAAGAATATCTTGTAGAACAAAGTGGCAATTATATCAAAACGTTAGAAACAGTCAAAATCTAAATGCAGCAGCCCGTTACAAACAGTATTGTAAGGTGCTTAAAAATGTTATTAGGAAGACAAAAAGTATGTGGTATGCAGATAGAATAGCTAAGTCTCAGGATAAAATTAAAACCATATGCAGGCGCAAAGGAAGTTGCTGGTCTGCAGAGATAGGTCGAGGATATAGAATCAGTGCGCAGTGGGAATGGCCGTGTTACTGATAAGTCTCATATATGTACAGTATTTAATAATCACTTTTTGAATATAGCAGGTGAACTAAATAGAAACCTAGTCCCAACAGGGAATCATATAGCGCTCTTAGAAAAAAGTGTTCCGAGACTGTTACCTGAAATGCTCCTCCATAATACTGACCAGAGGGAGATTGAGTTAATAATTAAATCACTAAAGACCAAGAACTCTCATGGATATGACAGGGTATCTAGCAGAATACTGAAGTATTGTTCTATGTATGTTACCCCAGTACTTAGCCATATCTGTAACTTTTCCTTTAGGAGAGGTCGGTTTCCTGACCGATTAAAATACTCGGTAGTGAAGCCACCTTATAAAAAGGGAGACATTGAAAATGTTGACAATTTTAGACCTATTTCTATGCCATCGGTGTTTGCTAAAGTTATCGAGAAGGTTGTATATACAAGGTTACTGGAGCATTGAAATTCACATAATTTGCTGTCAAATGTTCAGTTTGGTTTTAGAAATGGTTTAACAACTGAAAATGCTGTATTCTATTTTCTCTGTGAGGTTTTGGACGGATTAAATGAAAGGTTGCGAACGCTAGGTGTTTTCTTTGATTTAACGAAGGCTTTTGACTGTGTTGCCCACAAAATATTACTGCAGAAGTTGGATCATTATGGAGTAAGGGGAGTAGCTTACAATTGGTTCGCCTCTTACTTTAAGAACGAAAAGCAAATGGTAATTCTCCGCAATATTGAGAGTGGTAGTGATGTTTAGTCCCAATGGGGCACTGTTAAGTGGGGCGTTCCCCAAGGGTCGGTGCTGGGGCCACTGCTGTTTCTAATTTATATAAATGATATGCCTTCTATTATTACAGGTGATTCGAAAATAATTCTGGTTGCTGATGACACCAGCTTGGTAGTGAAGGATCTTGTGTGTAGTATTGAAACAGTATCAAATAATGTAGTTCATGAAAAAAGTTCGTGGCTTATGGATAATAATTTGATGCTAAATCACAGTAAGACACAGTTTTTACAGTTTCTAACTCACAATTCAACAAGAACTGATATTTTGATCAGACAGAATGGGCATATTATAAACGAGACGGAACAGTTCAAATTCCTAGGCGTTCGGATAGATAGTAAGCTGTTGTGGAAAGCCCATGTCCAGGATCTTGTTCAGAAGCTAAATGCTGCTTTATTTACCATTAGAACAGTATCTGAAATAAGTGACACTTCAACACGAAAAGTAGTCTACTTCGCATATCTTCATACGCTTATGTCGTATGGTATTATTTTTTGGGGTAATTCTTCTGATTCAAAAAGGGTATTTTTGGCTCAAAAACGGGCTGTTCGAGCTATATGTGGTGTAAGTTCGAGAACCTCTTGTCGACCCCATTTGAAAATCTGAGAATTCTGACATTGCTCTCACAGTATATATTTTCTTTAATGTCGTTTGTTGTTAGCAATATTAGCCTATTCCCAAGAGTTAGCAGCTTTCACTCAGTTAATACTAGGCAGAAATCAAATCTGCATGTAGAATGCACTTCCTTGACTCTTGTGCAGAAAGGAGTGCAGTATTCTGCTGCATCCATTTTCAATAAGCTACCACAAGAACTCAAAAATCTTAGCAGTAGCCCAAACTCTTTTAAGTCTAAACTGAAGAGTTTCCTCATGGCTCACTCCTTCTATTCTGTCGAGGAGCTCCTGGAAGAGCTAAAAAATTAAGCAAATTCCAGTGTTACATTGTTGATTGTCTTCATTTAAACTTACGACTTGTCACCTGAATATGTATTTATTTTTATATTTCATTTTATCTGTTTCTAATATCGTATTATAATTTCATGTATTGACTCGTTCCATGACCATGGAGACTTCTCCTTAATTTGGTCCCACGGAACAATAAATAATTAAATAAATAAAAAATAAAATAAATTATGTAAAGAAAATTTTTCTATTGGGCTTTCAGCCGAAGAATTAACTTGAATTTTCCTTAATATGACCTTTAGCCGGAATTTGTAAATACTTGGCTTTTAAAGAAGTTCCTTAGCGGATCCGAAATACTATTTCGGCCTTTAGCCGAGAAGATATTGTAATTTTGCTTAAGTAAGGCCTTCAGCCGTTACTCTAAATCCCGGTGTTTTAAAAGCAATCATTCAAACTTATTTTGGAGAAGTTACTTTGGCCCTAATCCGAGAACTGATCTTTGTTGTTTTAAAGAGAAAACTGTGCATTGGTTTGACCAATAAAGTTGTGTGTGTTCTCGTATAAGTGACAGTAATTGACCTTGGCCCCTTTCCACAACCTGATCCGCTCTGTCCTGCGAAACCAGGTTTAAACCTGTGAAAATGATATTAGAAGAATTCTTTGTATTTCTGGTCCTTAGCCGTACTTGCATGAAATTAGACACAAAGCTCATTTAAAAACATAGATTGTGTCGTTGGGTTGTAAGACTTTCGCATAAGGAATTTACTCCCACAACATGTAGCGGATTTGCAGTAGGCTTATCACGATTGTCATCGAATTCCCTCGTAAGTTGAAATTCTGAATTACTGGCTGTCTGGCACCGAAATCTGGTTGATGGTAAGCCACTCACTTCTAAAGTAGTCTCATTTATCGCATAAATGAGTGCGGACGTGTACGTATAACAATGTGGCTACTTGAATAGATTCGAATTTGACAGTGGTACGTAACATAGTACCTATGTGATTCTCGAACTAACCTCGGCGAGATTTGGTTTCACTAGCAGAGAGCGAACCTGAGCAACTCTAGTAACTGCGACCGTTGTGTATACCTTGGGAAGCTTCAGTCGTTAACTACTGGTAAACTAATCTTCTCTCCCCTATTAACCGGTAATGGATTCCGCCTTGGGGAACTGAATTAATGGTTTCAACAGGTAACACGGTACGCATGTTGACCGTACAGCGGAACAGACCTTTGACGCTGCAGTATAAGTGAGTTACGTCGCTATAAACTGTTGGGCGAAATAGACTCGTCTATAATAGAGGATGCGTCAGAGGTACAGAAACATCCCCACAGAAGCAGTAGTTTGCAAGTATCATTTTATGTAAGCGACACCTGAAGGTGATTTGAATAAAAATGTAAGAAAATTTCCAAATATATTAAAACTGAGCGACTTAAGGTGTACTTTTGAAAGAAAAGTGAGGAATTTGCTATTGAAGTGACTTCTTCCCTTTTTTCTGTTGATTTCATTTTTCACTTTCATTTTCACGATGAATGTTTGGTAGAAAGTCAATGGTAAGTTACATTTACGCGGAATACAAAAATCAACTCTGTACTATCTGACGTTGCAATGGATTCATTAAGCCGGCCGGAGTGGCCGAGCGGTTAAAGGCGCTACAGTCTGGAACCGCACGACCGCTACGGTCGCAGGTTCGAATCCTGCCTCGGGCATGGATGTGTGTGATGTCCTTAGGTTAGTTAGGTTTAAGTAGTTCTAAGTTCTAGGGGACTTATGACCACAGCAGTTGAGTCCCATAGTGCTCAGAGCCATTTGAACCATTTTTGATTCATTAAATATTTATTACTCAAAACTTTAAATTTGCTGGAACTGGTGTTAGCTTTCTATACATAAAATTTGTTCCAGTTTACTGACTAAGCCCTCACATTATATTTACCTTTGCTTTGGTTTGGGAGTTGGCTTCCATCTTCGCGCACCTTAATATTTCAAAATTAACCAGAATGAAGTCTGCCCGTGTCCCTGATTACTACTGGGAGCGGCAACATGGAGGACGTGGGCCGTGGAATTATAGAAAATGTAAGTTACGTGTCGCGATTTGACAACCGCTGTATGCTATAAGATTGATTTAAAAATTTCGGACTTATTCTGAGACTGACTGCAGTCTCTGGCCGTACGATAGGCAAAAGTGAACATTGTAAATTAGTAACAACACCACACCATTGGCAGATCGATGTCACATCAAATTGTTAAGTCTTCCCAGCGAGAAAAACCGAAAAATTTAACTTGTGACATACTGCGTTTTCACATTAATATGTGGTTTGCTGGATGAAATGATAAGCACATTGGAGACTCAAGTTAAATTCCCCATTTTATAAATAATTACTAACTACAGCCCACGATGCTTACGTTCTGATGACTGGAACCAGAAAGACAAATGTGAACAACCAGGCTTCTCCTAGATACTCTCCAAAAAATTTGAAGGCTCTGCCTTCTTTCATTACACAAGTATTTATATATCAGATCTCTGACTCTTAATCGAAACATTAAGTTTTTACACACATACAAGAAGAATTCATAGGAAGGAGGCTTTAAAGGGGTTAACATATAGCCTAGGGTGTCTTTGACTGAATAATACGGCCTTTATTGACGCAGTAGGACAGTCTAAAATGTCAGTTGAATGCTACAGTTCACAATTAAACATTCTTACAGTCACTCTGCTTCTCTAGAAAGTCGAAATTAGCAGAAGATGTTAAAATATTGTCTTTGGAGCTACAATTTGTGATAAATGAGTACTATGTAATGATGTGGGACGCGATACACCAGCCTCAAACCTAAAAAGTGAAAAATATCGAATATAGGTTCTAAATAACTGAAAAGAGTTGGTAAACAATCAGAAATCATCTTGAGTGATAATCTGTGTAGAAGTGTCAGAGGCTATGTCCAGACAGGCAGGGGGACGAGAGCGTGGTATGTTGCTACCTTTTACAACTCTGCTATTCGAATACCCTCACTGAATCGATTTGACATATCATTTCTGATCGTCTCGTTATAATTGTAATTCATCATTACTCTTTCATTGTAAAAAAAATTATCACTGTCTTGTATACAAACATAGTGCATGTCGAGATATTCGGCAAAATTACATTTTTTCAATGTAAATTCGTCTGCCGGACAACCGGACATCCAGTTGCTCCGAGCGATACAGCATCTATCCATAACCAATTTTGGCTTCCACTATGCACTGCGCTATATTGTCTAAACTGTAGTCTTCATTATTACCGTCCTTGACATTTTCGTTTCTCTCAGCCCCATAAATAACCATACAACCTGGTTTTGTCGGACACAGATAGAGAATTTCCAGCGAAATTTGGGGAGCTAAGATTACAGACGATCCAGATCTGGTTTTCAATTACTACCATGATTTACATCATAAGAGGTATAAGAGTACATACCCAGAATTATTTGAAGGGTGATGCACGAATTTAAAACGTACTCCAGGCCGGTAATTGTTCAAAGGGGACGTTTCATATGTCGACCGTAAGCCGAGGATACCTCACTGGAATCTTCCGATTTTTTCTTGTAGTTTGCGTAATTAGTGTAGCTTTTGTTTATTGCTAGCGCGTAATTGTAGAGAGAATCTCCTTTGTAGTTGCAGTCTTTCATTGTTGTACAGTAAAACAGTTGTGGCATGCATGTAGATTTGCACGAAGTATTTCGCAGCTGCGCTTGCGATTAACTACACTCCTGGAAATTGAAATAAGAACACCGTGAATTCATTGTCCCAGGAAGGGGAAACTTTATTGACACATTCCTGGGGTCAGATACATCACATGATCACACTGACAGAACCACAGGCACATAGACACAGGCAACAGAGCATGCACAATGTCGGCACTAGTACAGTGTATATCCACCATTCGCAGCAATGCAGGCTGCTATTCTCCCATGGAGACGATCGTAGAGATGCTGGATGTAGTCCTGTGGAACGGCTTGCCATGCCTTTTCCACCTGGCGCCTCAGTTGGACCAGCGTTCGTGCTGGATGTGCAGACCGCGTGAGACGACGCTTCATCCAGTCCCAAACATGCTCAATGGAGGACAGATCCGGAGATCTTGCTGGCCAGGGTAGTTGACTTACACCTTCTAGAGCACGTTGGGTGGCACGGGATACACGCGGACGTGCATTGTCCTGTTGGAACAGCAAGTTCCCTTGCCGGTATAGGAATGGTAGAACGATGGGTTCGATGACGGTTTGGATGTACCGTACACTATTCAGTGTCCCCTCGACGATCACCAGTGGTGTACGGCCAGTGTAGGAGATCGCTCCCCACACCATGATGCCGGGTGTTGGCCCTGTGTGCCTCGGTCGTATGCAGTCCTGATTGTGGCGCTCACCTGCACGGCGCCAAACACGCATACGACCATCATTGGCACCAAGGCAGAAGCGACTCTCATCGCTGAAGACGACACGTCTCCATTTGTCCCTTCATTCACGCCTGTCGCGACACCACTGGCGGCGGGCTGCACGATGTTGGGGCGTGAGCGGAAGACGGCCTAACGGTGTGCGGGACCGTAGCCCAGCTTCATGGAGACGGTTGCGAATGGTCCTCGCCGATATCCCAGGAGCAACAGTGTCCCTAATTTGCTGGGAAGTGGCGGTGCGGTCCCCTACGCCACTGCGTAGCATCCTACGGTCTTGGCGTGCATCCGTGCGTCGCTGCGGTCCGGTTCCAGGTCGACGGGCACGTGCACCTTCCGCCGACCACTGGCGACAACATCGATGTACTGTGGAGACCTCACGCCCCACGTGTTGAGCAATTCGGCGGTACGTCCACCCGGCCTCCCGCATGCCCACTATACACCCTCGCTCAAAGTCCGTCAACTGCACATACGGTTCACGTCCACGCTGTCGCGGCATGCTACCAGTGTTAAAGACTGCGATGGAGCTCCGTATGCCACGGCAAACTGGCTGACACTGACGGCGGCGGTGCACAAATGCTGCGCAGCTAGCGCCATTCGACGGCCAACACCGCGGTTCCTGGTGTGTCCGCTGTGCCGTGCGTGTGATCATTGCTTCTACAGCCCTCTCGCAGTGTCCGGAGCAAGTATGGTGGGTCTGACACACCGGTGTCAATGTGTTCTTTTTTCCATTTCCAGGAGTGTAGATATTATTTTCAGTGCTATGTTAATGAGTTTTCTTATTTTTGCTCTTCAAATTGTGCTTTTCTGTGTTATCGTGTGAAATATTGTGACAATTATGGCGTGTGAAAAACGTAATACTAGGCTGCAAAGTAAACTGAGAAATGACAGTGAAGACGAAAGCAGTGTGTTAGCGCCACTGTGTAATGAATTAACTAATGTTCAACATAGTAATTTGGTAACTCTGCATAGGGAAACGGAGCGGGTGGCAAACAATGGCGTAGGCAGTGAAACAATTAGTGAACAGGGAAGCATTATCGATCGATCGGTCGGCAATAGGTCGCCTCAGGAATGCGAAATGACAGGACACAATCTTGCAAATACTGCAGGTTCAGGTTTTGCCTCACTGTTTTCTCAAATAAGTCAAGACACATTTTCTGCTTTTCAAAATGCGAATATTGCCGGTTCAAATGCACTGCCGAATAGCACTGAGGAACATGTTTCAGACACCAGTGCATTGTCATTACAGGTAATGCAACAAATGGGACAAAGGCTACAAAAGTTGGACACAACGCTTGAACAAAATTAGAAACAAATGGGACAAAATCTCCAAAAGTTAGACACAATGAAACAAAATCTTCAGAAGTTAGATACAATGGAACAAAATCTTCAAAAGTTAGACACAATGTAAGATACCCTTCAGAAGTTAGACACAATGGAACAACACCAGAGACAAACACAGCAACACTTAGACGCAATGGAACAAAAGCTTCAAAAGTTAGAGTCTGTGGAACATAAGCTTGAACAAATACGTGACGATTTAACTACGGAGTTACATAACATTGAATCGAAATGTCAAAAAGTCTGTAATGACGTAAAAACACAAATTTGTGAGCATTTTCAACCTATTTTTTCGCGGCATGAAAATGCATTACAGAATCACGAAGGAGCCAAAAAAAGAACTGCAAACTATTGTTCATGAAAATCATGAGACCTTGCAAGCTAAAATTGATTCAGTTGCATCTAACGATTCGGTTACGCAACTTGCAAAAACTCAGGAAAACTTAAAGGACACAGTAGATACTCTGAAAATTGGTTCAGAAAGACACATGGAGGAAATCAGTTCATTATCAGAGAAAGTAGTTGAACTTTCGGACCAGCTAAATCATTTATCTACGAAGGTAGATGATAATGTGAATGACACAAAACCGGTAGTCTTTAATGACACAGAAGAGTGCGAACAAATTAAGAGATTCAAACAAAATTAGAATCAAATTAATACCCAACACCAAAGAGAAATCCGGGAAGTACAAGATCAGCTGACACAGGTAATACTAGACTTACGTATTTCAGAGGGCACTCGCGCTCCAACAGTGGAAGAGGGACTTAGAAATACGGAAAAGCCGCAAAATAATAACACGAGGCACTTCGGAAATTATGAAAGAAATTGGCAAGGTACACCGAATTATGAGACGGAACCGCCGAAACGAAGTAACAATGACCGATATACGACTCGCCGACATGATGATTTTGACTATAAGCTGTTCATTACTACACGTAAATTTAAAACATTTAAGAATTCTGGCAACGACATTCATCCACAAGCGTGGCTCCATCAATTCTCTCATTGTTTTCCTACCAAATGGTCATTAGAGCACGGATTAGAATTTATGTGTGGCTGTTTACAGAATGAACCAGCTGTAAGAATGCGATCGGTCATTCACGATTGTCACAGTGAAGGAGAATCTTACCATGCCTTCCTCTCAGCATATTGGTCTAAAACTACACAAGACCGAGTAAAACATAGCATCATAATTATGAAACATGTCGAACAACCTGAATTTTCCAGTCTTGCGAAATATTTTGAAGACATGTTGCACAAGAATCAGTACCTGTCAAACCCATACAGCCCTTCAGAACTCATCCGCATTTGCTTAATGAAATTGCCTGAACATTTAAGGAATATTATTTTGGCAGGACGTTGCAAAGATGACATTGAAGCTTTACAGCGACTCTTACAAGAATTAGAAATTGACACAGACAGTCGCGCGATGCGAAAACAGGAAAACAATCACTACAGGTCACATCCGTCACAATTCCGTGACGACAGAAACAGTAACTGGACACGACAAGTCTATTCTTACAACGGAAATCGTGACCAAACAGATACCACCCATATGACAACCACTGGCAGAGTAATAATAGTTACAAAGAAATATCGCATTTCCGTAGTAATGAATATGACAGAGATTACCATAGAAACAGACAATATAGGAACAAAAACAATTATTATCAAGGGAGACAGAATAACTTCAGGCGCAAAAGTTCAGCGCGTAGTTACGATTTCGGGAGAAATTCTCCACCACATGACCGACAAACAAGAAACTATGTAAACTACCGACAAAACAACAGACCTGAATTCCATCAGAACTGGTGGGATTCAAACAGGGCAGGGCCCTCTCGACAAGGTGAATTTGTAGAAGTTAGGTCTCCTAATCCTAACGATGTGCACCAACAAAGAGACAGACAATGACCCCACCACAAGCAGCCACGTGCGCCAGCTGGCTCAGTGAAAAATAACATAGACGCTAACCTTGAGAAAAATTTTAGTATTCCTTACTGACGTATACCGCACTATAATTGTGTTCAAGTTGAAACTCTGAGTACTATGAAGAGTAAAGGATTGCACCACATTTCACATGTAAAACCGTTTATTGAGAGATAATCTCTTTTTTTAACTTAGTCTTTGCTATAAAATTTTTCACTTTACATTACTAGTATGCTTTGTCAGACTTAGAATCAGTTAACATTCAACAATGTTTGAAGTTAAATATCCAGTCAAGAACCAAGGGAACTTAGTTAAACAGAAATTACGAATGCATTGTTGTAGTGAACAGAGGACACGGTGTTATTGTTTGTGTACAATCTTGCTTGTTAATTGCACGATTACGTAACGACTATAAGGCTTATATACTTAGAACATATACTGCTAATGAGATTTTAATGCAACATTTTGGTTTAGTTGAAAAGACATTCTTTATTTGAAGTACTTTCTGTGAGATTAAAGATGACTTAGTATTTGGTTTCTTTGATAGCTGTACTATTATATCATGACGCTACTAATATGTGACACAATTTACATTGTTGCTTTTGCGGTGTTTCGATTTTATATCTGCACAGTTTTTCTGAATTCTTCTGGAAAGGAAAACATGTTTTAGTTGTAACTTTTGTGGTATAGCTACAATGAGACAGCCTTTTCCGTAGCACAACAATATGTTACAGCACAGTACTTTCTTCATCACGGCAATAAGCGTAGTAAGTAAGATATCTATATGCAAAGCATTTCACTTTTGAATATCATGAGGTAAGTACATTGACTTCTGCAGAACTTAGCTTTCAGATGACAATAACTACAACACTTCCACAGAGATTATGTTACAACAAGACGCACAGTTTAGCGCTACAGTACACGTATTTGAGTGATTAATTTTGTACTTAAAACATTTATTTTTAAAGATTTTTGAATTACAATGATACAAAGGTTTTCCATGGTACATTTCATTCCATTGCTGTAAACTGTAACACCTGAGGGTATAATTACATTAATCCTCAGGGGGGGTACACACCTACTTTGTGTACCTTGTGTTTGGCAAGCACAAGGAGCCATAGCTAATATGGTATTTGCTTATACAACTTTACACATCGGTATCATATTCCTCTAACACATAAATTACACAGCTATCTGATCATTTAACTGAGAGATCAACTTTGTTTACTACATCAGTGACACATGTTTACACAATTACACAGTTGGGTAACTTCACACATATGAAACTGTATTTTGTCTGTACTGTGTGAACTGCTCATATTTTTTCGGAACCATTGCAATACTATGAGAGATTTGAATAATGTATTTGGCATGAGATAATGATTTTTAAAGTACGTTTGAGGTGGATGACACTATTGAAATGAGCAGAGAATTTTTTTTAGGTTTTGAAACTATTGGAGGAAGCTACGATGATTTTGAAATTTGACTGAGGTGTTACGAAGTTATTATTTTGGCGACGATGTTTATAATGCTGTTGAGGTATGTTTATGAATAATGAGATGATGCCATATGAGGAATCTGATTATGCTATTTATTTATAATGATGAAATATTGAAGACTTGTTGATGAATATGTAATGTGTAATAAGGTAAGGAATAAGGAGTAGTGGTTAGGGACTCTGATTTATGAAAAAGTAGTTGGAAACCAAGAATCGTACTTTAAGAGTTATGAAATGTATGTATATGCATGCCGGCGAAAATCTTTTGGACACTGTTATATTTACAGTATTTTGTTTCTGCACATTTGTAAAGCAAATTCTCGACCTGTGTAATTTTTATATGAGACTGTCACTGTAGCAGAAACTGCTGTCGTAAGTATTTCAGTAAGAAAGGTAAGTGACCTTGACGTAATGCGTTTTGGGTGCCCAGCTGAGAGGTAATCGCCTGACAAAAGAAAGCCATTAGGTGGAAAAAAAAGAGGCCATTATCCTCGCCATTGACATTCCTTTAGAGAAAGCATCGCAAATACGACACACTCATTACTTGAAAAGATACTTGCATCTGCACACCTGATTATGACAAGTGCCTTTCTAAGAGTGTTGAGGGAATTTCTACTAACTTATGAAATGTCACATGACTATTGAATGATATTTTATGCTTTGCCTTTCATAGTTGCTTATTTCATTTGATATCTAGTTTCCAGCTGTGTTGCAGCATTGGTTTTATAAAATAAAATAAAATGCATTTGCTAATGTGAACACTTTCTGTGAACAGATCTATTAAATAATAATTTTGTGATCCACATTCTTCAAAAAAGGAGCACTTGGAAAGGAAAGAACAATAAGAAGGGACTAGTAACAGTAACTGCATACATAATTTTCTTTTCAAGTACATGATAATATTTTTTTTTACAATAAGTTGTTGTGGTGCACCACTTCAATTACATAGACACTAACATGTGACATAGGTATTAGACATGGCCATCTTCACTGTAATATTTTTTCTGCTTGAGCTCTGTCATGTTTAGATATAAGTTATTGCATTTGCTGCTGCTCTTTGCCAGGCATAATGTTACTGCAATTGACTTTGTATTACTCTGTTAAGCCGGTTTTACTACTGATTAATTTTTATTGTTTGCTGCACAATGCCTATATTAGTTGTAGTATTGCAATTGCTTTGCTAATATCTATAATGCTGCTTGCTTCGCCAATTTCCATTTTTTTGTCATTGCTGTTTGTATTAATTGTTTTGTGCTGCTGCATTGCCTCGTCCCTTTGTTTAAGCATCTGAGCTCAGTAGATTTAAGTTAGCTTAAGAGGGGGTAGACTATATAAGAAACTGACTATGGACAATAGGGAAAGAATGCAATGAGAAGTCATACGAAAAAGATTTGGGCCAAAATGAGTATTGTACACTGAGAAATAATTATTTTGAAAGAAATATGAATAGAATACAGAAAGTAGGTATAGATAGAACTTCGTGGGAATAATGATGAATGAAGGGAGATCTCCAAGAAGTAAAGAAAGTTTTGTTTGCAAAATACTGCAGTAAAACAAACCCTGTCCTTTCCTTTTGTATTATTCCGCTATATGTTTGTGTACCTTTGTGTATTTGTATTCTTCTTGTCTTTATGTGTTTATCTGATACGATTTATGTTGTAGAATTTTTCTAATACTCAGCTACATTCACTATGATGAGGAATACTGTTATTTTCAAATATAATTTGCATTAATAATATGTTATTTACTTTGTAAAGATGTTTAGACATTATTTATCTGTTTTATTTTGTTGCTCATGTGTGAAGTTGATGTTCCAAAAGTTATTCTGATCTTTTGTGTAGGTACTTATAATTCCTATAACACTGATGTATATGTTATTTCGATTCTTTTGTAAAGCCTGTATTACTACAAATGCTATGTGTATTATTATGTTTTAATGATGTTTTCTGTATCTTTGTAATTGTATTCTCATGTTATAAAATTGTAATGGTCACCAGTTCATCATATTATTACTTGTAAGTTACATTTCACTGCACACGTTTCTGTTGGTCATAGTATATGGACAATACGTGAGAAGTAGGGACTGTTAGTGTTTGCACATGTGTTAATAATTCATCAAGGGACTGGATAACAGCATTGCTGGTTCTAAGGACAATTCCAAAAACTTTGTGAGTGCACAAGTGGTGGTTATGACTTGCTATATTATCCGCAAGACTCTTCAATGGTGATTGGGCACCTGCACAGTTAGAACAGATGGCTGCTGGCCATCTCTACAAGGACTACAGTGGGTCTGCATCTTTGATGGCCTACCAATACCATTATTTCTACAAAGACTGCAGTGGCTCTGCACCTCTGGTGGCCCACCAATACCGTAAACTCTAACAGGACTACAGTGGTCTGCTCTGTGATGACCTACCTACCAATATTCTTCAAAACTTCGACTGACTCTGCTGTGGGTTTGCTCTGTTGTGACCCATTACCTGGCTGCATGTCAAGAGTCAGCATTGCCTTTCTGTTGGAAGGACAAAACTACCTCTTCAAGACTGCATGGAAATCCACTAGTTCCGTGTGCATTGTCTTTTACTGCTCAGACTTTGAGAAAAGAAACGGCAGTTTTACTGTGATGAATAATCAGGACTGTCTTTGTGAACTGTGAGAAAATTTTAGCTTTCGACCAACACTGTATTAATAAGTGTGTAAATTTGATATCTTTCTTACTGTAATTATGAAAAAATTTTTCAAATCTGTATTGGCCAGTGCCCAAAACAATTTGTAAAATTTTTTGTGGGGAGCATGGGGGGTATGTAAGTAGGCTGTTTAGGTTTTCTTATTGGTGACGCCACGTAGCGCTCTGTATGAAAAATCACTGGCTGTGTTGTGTGCAGTCTGTGGCTGGTTTGCATTGTTGTTGGCTATTGTAGTGTTGGGCAGTTGGCTGTTAACAGCGCATAGCGTTGCGCAGTTGGAGGTGAGCCGCCAACAGTGGTGGATGTGGGGAGAGAAATGGCGGAGTTTTGAAATTAGTAAGACTGGATGTCATGAACTGCTATGTATATTATGATTTTTCAACACTATTAAGGTAAATACATTGTTTGTTCTCTATTAAAATCTTTCATTTGCTAACTATGCCTATCAATATTAAGTGCCTTCCGTAGTTTGAATCTTTTATTTAGCCGGCAGTAGTTGCGCTCGCTGTATTGCAGTAGTTCGAGTAAGCAAGATTTTTGTAAGGTTAGTGATTTGTGAAACGTATAGGTTAATGTTAGTCAGGGCCATTCTTTTGTAGTGATTTTTGAAAGTCAGATTGCATTGTGCTAAAAAATATTGTGTGTCAATTTAAGCACAGTCATGTATAATTGTTCAAAGGGGACGTTTCAAGATGCGCTGCAAAACAGCGCCTCAGTTGGAACTCAAAGAGTACACTGAGAGAAGCTTCTACGAAGGCAACCGCAAATGGGCAAATGGGGAAGATCGCATAAGTCGCTGATTGTAAAGGTTAAAAGACCTATGCCCACAGTTCGTAAAGAGGATGGCTCATTGTCGGCTAAATGGGGGGAGTAGGCAAAATAGCTGCTGCCCGCCCTATATCCTGATGTGCTGAAATACGCGCCCAGAATAGAAATGAACTACATAACGAATGCGACAAGCAGGTATTTGTGTTACATTTCGCTCAAGAAGAAGTTGCTATCGCAATCTCTAAAGTGAAAGCTTGAAAGGCACCTGGTCCGGGCGGCGCAATGAGTGGACATTATCGCGGTACTGGGGAATGTGAGTTTTCTTAAATTCTGTATATGCAGTGATTAATCAAAAAAGTAAATACTGAATACTGCAATATTATTTACTCTGTTAAATATTGTGGGCTAGCATGAGACTCAAATAACCCAATACCACGATAACATACGTACGGACATCATCTATTCCGAAGTACGCACGAAATAGTATTTTATACACAGCGCGCGACTCACCGGCTTCTCCCAGATGGTTCGCTTGAGTGTTGCTCTTATGGAGCGAAAATATGCGTGTTTTTACGCAAACTGTAATGATTAATTTGTTTCTCAGGGGGTACTGGTCATTTATGTACCAACTTTCACAAAGAAACTGAGACATATTTTTTGTGCTAACTAAACAGAATATTTATCTGTATTTACTATTCATTATCTGCCAGGCAAAAACTGAGGAGAATCTTATTTGCCGTTAAGCGGCCAATCTTAAACATACTGAACTCATTCAGTACGAAAACTTTAATGAATGGAATTTGTCTATTCTTTACTCGCTTTGAAACTATTGAAAGATCAAAATAGAAGAGTCCCCCGTATTTACATTTGATATTACAGACTGTATTTTTAACTAAAAAATATCGTCAGCGTAATGGCCGATCAAATGCTGCTAGCGAAAGAGAGCTCCCAGCAACAAGAAGTTGTGAAATAGAGTTATTAATTACAGTTAATGGTGGCTATTACTGGAGGTACTCACTAATTCAATAATCAACCATTTCTAATTACAACTGGACACATATTCTGATAACTTACAGGCTTAAATTAAATATCACATTGAGATACAATTGCGGCCTCCCGCTAGACAAAACAAGGGAGGACGAAAAAATCTGACCCGAAAAAAATCTCTGATCTTCTTCATCTCGTGACACTGATACTATAGATAAAAGTTTATTTGTAAAACGCATCGCTTTTTGCGTGCTTTACAGATAATAAACTACACTTAATAATATTTGATATTCATCGAGCAGTCTATTAACAATTAATAGTTCACACGTCACTACTTTTATCACACCAAAAAACCATTTTTATTTTTCTCTAAATGTCAATTTATGTGCCGTTCCGTCACAACAACCCTGAGGTCGTGCAGATGGTAGGTCCGCACATAGTGCCATTTTCGGTAGAATTACTAAACGAAGCGCTGCGGATCGGTAGGCTTAAAAGGGAGACTATAATGATCCAACATCACTGAAAAGCTGAAGATCAATTTGCTTATCTTACGCCTTGGCCAGGGTTCAGAAGCGTCTACTTTGTGACCGGTCGCAAGCTCGCGGGGTGCTCTTAGGTCTCAATCAGTGTCAATATGGATCAGAAAAGGGAAGACTATTGATGATACGGCCAATAGAGCTCTGCATACAGCGGAGCTACATTTTCGGGTAGTTGAAATAATTGTTGACACGTGTTCCTCATGCCTCTGTTGTCAGGGAAAAAGCATCTGTTCCAAAGAACAAATTAAATATATGTGGAATTAGTTATAAGCGAATCGTTATTGCGCGGCTACTTCTGTGCAACAACGATCGTAAAATAAATTGGAAAATGATAAAAACTGCAAACGAGTTCGTCAAATTTAAGATACAGGAACTCAAATGTTTTAGTTTGGGTTACAATTGCCATAGAAAACGGTCGCCAGCTCACGATGTGAGCGAACGATATTGTATGTATTTAAGTAATCGCCAGGTTCAATTTTATTATCACTGTGATCGAAACGTATCACACCAACCTTGGATTCGTACACATTGCAACCATCCGTTCCGCTTACTAACTTCATTCGGTTGTTGGAAGCTGCATACTCTTGCCGTATATTACAGTTTCCGGCTGTCTTATTAAATCTGTTGATTTCGACTGGTTCTGGAATAGCATCTGCAAAATTCTTATTCAAGTGTTCCCTCCTCCCCGCTGTATTATTTAATATCATCGACATTACTAACTATGCCCTTATTAACTTCGTCTAAATCGCAAAGTGTCTCCCTCACGTTGATCGCACCTTCGCCTCACACACTTCATAATTATAAGTTTTCTTCCCAGTGAAACTTATTTTCGTACCAAATGTCGCTTCGACACACCTCTGATTTTATTCCCTAGCGCATTTGATGTGCTTTGTCCACGAAATTCATTACCCTTGCATTTCTCTTCATGTGAATTGTCTCTCCCTTGAACCTGCTCGTATTTACATGCTTTACTTCCTTGGCTACTGCGCACTCTATTGCTATTGCTACAGCAATATTTTTTTTTACGCGGCTAGACCACGTACTGCTCTCCGCACCAATGAGCCCCATTAGTGATCCGGATCTCTGTGTCCCGGTCAGTGATTTTCGCACATTGGGCCATTCTGTCTTCCCCTTCCGCGCGCCGGCTGGTGTGGCCGAGCGGTTCTAAGCGCTACAGTCTGGAACCGCGCGATCGCTACGGTCGCAGGTTTGAATCCTGCCTCGGACATGGATATGTGTGATGTCCTTCGGTTAGTTAGGTTTAAGTTCTAAGGGACTGATGACCTTTGAAGTCAAGTCCCGTAGTGCTCAGAGTCATTTGAACCATTTGAACCTCTTCCGCGCCACCTCCTCCTCCCCACCAAACCCTTTCTACGTGAGCGCATCTCCACTCATGATCATTGTTATGGTTCTTGTTCTTGTTCTCGTTATTGTGGTTAAAGTTGTTCCTACTCCGGGGATTTTTTTTGTTGCTGTGATACCGGTTCTCATTGTCTCAGTACCAAGCTTCAGCGGAACCTACTTTTTTCAGAGAAGATATGTTATCATTTTCAGTCATTATGTAGCATCGGACCCTCTACAGCAAGTTTTAGCGCAGCACCGTTAACATGATCCTTTCTGACACATGACCTATTACGTACTTTTTTAAAGCAGCTCCTCGCAGTACGATTTCTTGTTCATTCATTTGTCTGGCCAGTATGGACACATTTGCAGAAATTATTACAGCACTTCATCCTGTTCATCTACAGATCAGTATTTCGTCCAAATGTTATTCAAAACGCCTTCTGAAGTACAGCAGCTGTCTTTACCGTTGACAACCCAGCTACTCAAAAAATGATTCAAATGGCTCTGAGCACTGTGGGGCTCAACATCTGCGGTCATAAGTCCCTCACAACTTAGAACTACTTACACCTAACTAACCTAAGGACATCACACACACCCATGCCCGAGGCAGGATTCGAACCTGCGACCGTAGCGGTCGCGCGGTTCCAGACTGAAACGCCTAGAACCGCTCGGCAACAACGCCCGACCCAGCTACTCACGTACCCGAATAATTTTGTTCGAGCAATTCCAACTCGAGACTCTTCAAGTAATGCTGAAGGGATCATTTTCATGCATGCATGCATAAAAATGACACGATGGAGTCCTCCATTTGCGTTGAACTTTTCAATATCGAAGTTTATGTGATTCCGGTAAGCTCCTCCTACTGTATTTTTCAGTTTCTCTAGCTTTACATTTTTACTTTGTTTATCTTAGTTTGAGGTCTCAAAGTCTCTGATTCTTTATTTTTAAATTCCGCCAGTTTTTGATTCACGCTGATTCTAACAACTGGGTTTACGCATGCACGTCAGTGTTAATAGACGATACAGTTTCTTATAATCTAGACTCTGACTCGTTTCGAACATTCACTGTCTGTCGCTTCAAAGTTTATAGAAACCGACATAGTCCCCTCCCTCAATTTTTTTTTCGGTCATCAGTCTTCAGACTGGTTTGAGGCGGCCCGCCACATTCTCCTGTGCCCACCTCTTCATTTCAGAGTACCTCTTGAAACATAAGCCCTCAATTGTATTCAAATCTCTGTCTTCCTCTACAGTTTTTGCCCACTACAGCTCCCTCTAGCACCAAAAAAGTCATACCCTGATGGCTCAACGGATGTCCCACTTATTCCTTTCATCTCCGACACTGCACAGAACTGCCTCGTTCCTTACCTTAGCAGTCGACCAAATTTTTAACATTCTTCTGTCGCACTACAACTCAAATGCTTCGATTCACCTCCCATAGTCCGTATTTCACTACCATACAATGCTGTGCTCCAATCGTATATTCTCAGAAATTTATAATATAATTAAGGCTACTAGTAGACTTCTCCTGCCCAGGAATGCTCTTTTTGCCAGTACTAGTCTGCTTTTGATATTTTCCTTGCTCCGTCCGTCATTGGTTATTTTCAGCCTAGGTAGCAGAATTTCTTAACTTCATCGACTTCGTGACCATCAATTCTGATGTTAAGTTTCTCGCTGTTCTCATTTGTGCTACTTCTCGTTACTTTCATCTGTCTTCGATGTACTTTCAATCCATATTCTGTACTCACTAGACTATTCATTCCATTCAATAGATCATGTAATTGTTCTTCACTTTCACTCAGGATAGCAATGACATCAGCGTATCGTATCCCTAATATCCATTCACCTTGAATTTTAATTCCACTCACTATTGAACCTTCCTTTTATTTGCATCATTGCTTCTCCGATGTAGAGATTGAATACGTGGAGGGGCGGAATGGGGAAGACTACATCCTTATCTCACAACGTTTTTTATCCTAGCACTTCGTTCTTGGTCGTCCCCTTTGGATCTTTTACGTACTGTATATTACCTGTCTCTTCCTATAGCCTACCCCTATTTTCCTCCGAATTTCTAACACGAGCGTTCTAAGGCGCTGCAGTCATGGACTGTGCGGCTGGTCACGGCGGAGGTTCGAGTCCTCCCTCGGGCATGGGTGTGCGTGTTTGTCCTTAGGATAATTTAGGTTAAGTAGTGTGTAGGCTTAGGGACTGATGACCTTAGCAGTTGAGTCCCATAAGATTTCACACAAATTTGAACATTTTTTTTCTAACATCTTCCACCATTTTGCGTTGTCGAAAGCTTTCTCCATCCAACACATCATCAATTTTCTTTTCCATTATTCTGTATATTACTCTTGTCACCACCTATCGGCTCTCTCCTCTTCGTTTTACAGTGGAATTCCCGTTGCACTCTTACTGCTGCCACCCTTGCTTTCAATTTCACCGAAATTTCCTATTTGCTGAGCCAGTCCTTCCGACTATCATTTCTTTTTCGATTTCTTCACATTTTCCCTGCAGCCATTTCGTCTTAGCTTCCCTACACTTTCTATTTGTTTCATTTCTCAGCGAGTCGTATTTCTGTATTCCTGAATTTTATGAACATTTTTGTACTTCCTTCTGTCATCGATCAGCTGGAGTATTTCTTCAGTTTCCACTGATTTCTTCGCAGCTATCTTCTTTGTACCTACGTTTTTCTTTCCATCTTCTGCAACTGCCGTTTTCAAAGATGACCACTCCTCTTCAACTGCACTGCCTATTGAACTATTCCTTATTGCTGTATCTGTACCCTTAGAGAACGTCAGCTGTATCTCGTCATTTCTTTACTTCCGTACCCCTATTCTTTGCTTATTGAATCTTCCTGACTAATATATTACTTCAGCCCACTCTTCATCACTACTGTATTGTCATCTGAGTCTATGTCTGCTCCTGGGTAAGCCTTAACAATCCAATATTTGATTTCGGAACATCTGTCTGACCATGATGTAATCTAACTGAAAGATTCCCGTATCACCAGGCCTTTTGTAAGTATACATCCTCCTCTTGTGATTGTTGAACACAGTATTCGCTATTAATAGCTGAAACTTGTTACAGAACTCAATTAGTATTTCTCCTCTCTCCTTCCGTGTCCCAGGCCCATATTCTCCGGTAAACTTTTCTTCTGCTCCTTCCCCTACAATTGTATTCCAATCTCCCATGACTATTTGATTTTGATATTCCTCTACTGTATTACCCTTTCAATATCGTCATACACTTTCTCTATCTCTTCATCATCAGCTTGCGACTTCGGCGTTTATACCTGAACTATAGCAACACACTCTGTGCCCTACCTTTCTATTATTAACGAGTCCTACTCCTGTTATACCATTTTCAGTTGCTGTTGATGTTAACCTAGACTCATATGACCAGAATTCCTTGTCTTCTATCCATTTCATTTCACTGACCCCCACTACATCTAGATTGAGATTTTTCATTTCCCTTTTCAGATTCCTAATTTCTCTCCGACTCTCAAGCTTCTGACATTCCACGCCCCGATTAGTAGAATGTTATCCTTCCATTGATTATTCCAACTTTTTCTCATGATCACCTCCCCCAAATGGGAGATCATTCCGGAATCTTTTTCCAATGGAGATATCATCATGACATTGTTCAATTACAGATCACATAGCTAATTCACAGGATAAAATTGAAGGCATATGGTCAGTTTTGAAGGAAGTGTCTGGTCAGCAGCACAAGGTCGATGATATAGTCAGTTCGCAGTAATAATATTTCTGTTACTGATAAATCAGATATATGTACAGTATTTAACAATCATTTTCTTGAGCATTGCTGGTGAATTAAATGAAAATTGAGTTTCTACAGGAAATCATTTAAATTTCTTAGCAAATGCCTTTCCGAGATTGATGTCTGAAATACTCCTCTGTGATACAGACAAGAAGGAGATTGAGTCAATAATTAAATCACTGAAGACTAAGGACGCTCATGGTTCTGATGTAGTGTCTAGCACAATATTAAAGTACCGTGCTGCACATGTTAGCCCTGTATTTAGCCATATTTGTAATTTTTCCTTTAGGAATGGTCTGTTTCCTGAGCGATTAAAGTACTCAGTAGCAAAGCCGATTTATAAAAAGAGAGAAAGGGATAACGTAGATAATTTTAGACCCATGCCATCAGTGTTTGCAAAAATTATCCAAAAGGCTGTGCATGTAAGGTTAATTGATCATTTTACATTACACGATTTGCTATCAAATGTACAGTTCGGCTTCAGAAGTCGTTTAACAACTGAAAATGCTATATTCTCTTTTCTCTGTTTCGAACGCGTGGCGTATTTTTTGATATAACTAAGGAATTTGACTGTGTTGATCACAAAATATTGCTCCAGAAGTTGGACCATTACGGAATAAGGGGAGTAACTCAATTGGTTCACCTCTTACTTTAGTAACAGACAGCAAAAGATTTTATTTCACAATGTTGATAACGGCTGTGATGTGGGATTTGAGTGGGGTACTGTCAAGTGGGGGTGTCCCAGGGATCAGTGTTGGGGCCACTCCTATTCCTTATTTACGTAAATGATGTACCCTCTAGTATTATGGGTAACTTTAAAATATTTCTGTTTGCTGATGACACTAGCTTGGTAGTAGAGGATGTTGTGTGCAACATTGACTCGGTTTCAAATAGTGCAGTACATGACCTCAGTTCATGGCTTGTAGAAAATGAACTAACGTTAAATCACAGTAAGACTCAGTTTTTACAGTTTCTAACACACAATTCAACAAAACCTGATGTTTTAATCTCACACAACGGGCATATGATTAGTGAAACTGGACAGTTCAAATTTCTATGTGTTCAGATAGACAGTAAGCTGTCGTGGAAAGCCCACGTTCAGGATGTTGTTCAAAGACTTAATACGCCATTTTTACTATTCGAACGGTATCAAATGTGGGTGATACTTCGACACGTAAATTAGTCTACTTTGCTTACTTTCATTCACTTATGTCGTATGGTATTATGTTTTGGGTTAACTCTTCCCATTCTAGGACGATATTTTTGGTTCAGAAACTGGCGGTTCGGGCAATAAGTGGTGTGAGTTCACGAACCTCTTGTCGACCTCTGTTCAGGAGTCTGGGTATTTTGACATTGGCCTCACAATATGTATATTCCTTATTGTCGTTTCTTGTTACTAATATTAGTTTATTCACAAGAATAAGCAGCTTTCACTCGGTTAATAGTCGACAGAAATCAAACCTCCATTTGGATCGGACTTAATTAACTCTTGTGCCAAAAGATGTGCAGTATACTGCTGCATCCATTTCCAATAAGCTGCCACTCGAATTCAAAAATCTTAGCAGTAATCCACGCGCTTTCAAATCGAAACTGAAGAGTTTCCTCATGGGTCACTCATTTTATTCTGCGAGGAGTTCCTTGAAAAATTAAGCTGATTCTTATTGTATAGCTGATAGCGTTTACTTATGGACTAAATTTTTTCAGGTTTATGAACATTTATTTTTATCTGTTATTACTTTTATGTTGTAAGCTCATGTACTGACACGTTCCATGACCTTGGAGATTTGCTCTTCAATTTGGTCCTAGGAACTTGACGTGTAAATAAATAAATAAATGTCCTGTGGAAACACGTTATGTATCTTTAGTGCAGTGGTTTGCATTGCCTTCTGCATCCTCAAACTGTTGATCATTGCTGATTCTTCCACCTTTAAGGGCAGTATCGCACCCCATGGAAAAGCGAATGCCTTGAATCTCTGTCCGCTTTTCCTCCCTCTTTGATAAGGCCGTTGGGGATGCCATGCGTCTATCGACGCAGGGGTACACTCTTTCGCACAAGGACCGTAAATATAGCAGCTTGTGAAAGTTGTGCTGATAAATGGACTTCTTAACTACTATTGAGCCGACTCGTGTTCATGCCATTTATTGTTCGTCATCTTCTTTCACTGTACTGCCCCCTCGTTTTCTTATTCCATTTACTGGCGTCACTATCTTCTGCCTTACTTGCCCGTGACTGGCAGCAGCAGTGATTATCGATAAGTGCAATGTCATACCGTCTCTGGAGCGACCGATAGTACTTCCGGGTCGTCGTGTGTCAGGAAGTTATTTGGAAACGGACCAGCAGGGCAATAGGGGACGTAGCACCAGTGAGGTGCCGACAGCCAGTACTTGCCGGCCGCTGGCGACACACGTGCACTGACCGACTGAAGGAGACTGGAGCGGGAATGACCGTTGGTTGGTCGTTCGGTCGGTCGTCTCGTCAGCCGACGTCTGTTCGGTCCTTGACCGTTTCCGGATGGTGGCAGTCGGTCGGTTGGTGCAGAGCAGCGAGGAAGTCCCCGTCGCGCGGAGAAGGGCCGGAGCCTGGTGGCATGACGCGCGATTGGAATTTATAAAGGCACATTTGCATGCCGAGCGTGAGTTTCCGCGGAAACGCGAAATATTAATTAAATAAATAATCAGTGACAAATAAATAAAGCCTATGGCATACAACTGCAGCGCTGTGTCGCTGATAAAACAAAAGCACAATTACGTTACTCTTATGTTTGATTAAGAAAGGGGAGAGCTCTGGTTGAAGTGGTGCGAGAAGCACGTATTTTATTTTATTGTCTGGCACACCGCCATATTTCATGTTAGAGAAGAATACTGCGAGTTGCAACCAGACTAGGCACTCGACTCTGTAAAGAATTTATATTTATAAAAGTAAGTAGGATTATGAACTGTAGGCTTATTCATTGAATATATCTGATTTAACTAACTGTGTAACTTTTTTATGTTTAGTAGACAGACACCTCTGCACGACGTATTGACATGGCTGGCAAATTATTCTAATATTGAGATTTAGATTTGAGTCCGCACCTACCGCAGCAGTCTTTGGAAACGATTTATTTACGAAGTCCGATTATTTCAGTTTTATTTCACGGTCAACTACGAGTAACATTGCCTTTACGAAAAAGCCATTGTCAAGCGTCTGATACCGAATAATTAAACGTCCACGTTCCAGATAAGCAAATATCAATTACAATTACAAACACCATCTTACAGATAGAATAATAATATTTATTATTATTTTTTAATTTATTTTATATTGGCGACTGCGTGTCGGACTTGTTATTTTGTCATTTGTTACATTGTTCTCTTTGTTTCATGTAAAAAATCAACTTTCTGGACCTGGACGTCAATGTATGAGAGATAACAAAATTGGAAGATATTTTCAAATTCTGAAATTTTGCCGGAAGACGCAAAGAAGCTTCCAGCAAAATAAGGTAAGACTCAGCATCTTTGCATTAGCAGGCTTTACCAGACGTATAATTCAGTGTATTAGCTTTTCAGTAAATTCTGTAGTGTTTCTTTTCCGCATAACAGTTTCAGTGATAAATTTCGTTCTCAGTACTTTTCCCTAAACAGTAACATATGCAACAATACCAATACACGAGTGTACAATATGGCCGACTTCTGTACGATATCATGTAACATGGCCAGCAGCCATTACCAATAATCTCAAATTCAGTTTATATTTTTAAATTAACAGACAGCCATTGTTGCTACGAGCGATTCATGCTCAACTACATTTTATTTTAAAATCAGTGTCAAAAATTTTCTTGAAACATATATCACGTGTGGCATGGTAATAACTAGAAAACAATACGCAAAAATGGAACAGCAAGGACGTACTATTCAGACGCAATCCGACTCGGACGTGAGACAAGTGTTAGAAAATGACTTTACGACAGCAACCGGTAGTGACGATTCATCAAACATTGACGCAAGTGTTGACGAAAATTTTGACAATAGGCCGTCCACCACAAAAATTTCAAAGTCTCAATCAGAGCCCATGTTAATGCATGATGTCACGTCTAATGACGCGGCGGGGGCAGAGACCTTGCAAACGGTAAACATTGCCGACATGTTACAAATGCTAATGAAACAAAACGCAGAAAATATGGCAACCTTAAAGACACAAAATGAACAGTTAAATACACAAAATGACGCAATTAAATTTGACCTCATAGCACTCAAGACAGGTAATGACACTTTATGTAAACGTGTGGAACTTATAGACGCCACACTGACCAAACAGATGACTGAACTCAGTATTAAATTTTCCCAGCTTAATACGAGACAAGAAAAGACTACAACTGACGTAGCACTTTTACAGACACAAGTAAAAAACCTTAATGTCACGTGTGAAGTTCTTACTGAACAAATTCAAACATATCCTTCAGTACATGACAACCTTGAAAAACGAATTACTGACGTACAGAATAAATTTGACAATGTTGAACAACACCTGACTGACATCTTACAATCTGATGCCACAGCTCATTTTCAAAATATTAATAAGGAATTTAATGATTTGGTAGTGAACAAAGACGAACATTTTGATACATGCTTACGTGAAAATTTACCAACAATTGTGCACGACTCCGTAGCGCAATACATTACTAATAACAAACAGCTGATCAGTGACGCTGTACAATCCGTCACTGCACCCATGAGACAATTCACCGATCGACCACAGTCTGAATGTAACGAAAATATCAGTCAAAATGCGCAGTTCAGGAACCAATATACATTCGAGTATGACACACACATACCGCACACGACAAACACACAAGAACAAAACACACCACGACTACAACACATACCACGATGTGCAAACACAAACACAAGCTATTATCATGGTAAACCACAGCAACATTATCGTAATTACTCGCCAGCTGAACATACCAGTAATTACAGTGGAATAAATCCATATCACAATACGAAGGAAGAAGAAAGCTTAATGAAACACAGGCAATTTCAGATTTTTATCCCAGAAAAACGAACCATTCATCCGGTGATTTTTCTTAAATCCTTTAGTAACGCATTTCCACGCACTTGGAGTGACCGGAAAAAGATTTCATATATTGTCGATTACATCCAAGGCGATGCAGCTGTCTGGGCATACAGTCAAGCTGACGTATGTACCACGTACAGTGAGTTTGAGCGTGCTTTTCTGAACAAATTCTGGTCGCAATCCGTCCAGGAGCGACTCAGAAGACAAATTTTAGAACCTGAAACTTTTAACAGTAAAAATGGTAACTTACGCAGATATTTTGAAAAATACTTGAACATGGGACACTTTTTAGACGAACCAGTCGCAACGCGTGATATACTCCGTGCGTTGAAGGCCAAATTGCCTTTCAACATTAAAGAAAAACTCCTACATATCCCGGATGACGATTCAGATTATTTTTTAACAGCTTTAGATTCGGTTGACACGTTACTTGAAGACCAGCGCTTCGCGCGGCAAAACAGCAGCCACAATGTTTACACTAGTGGTACGCAAAACATGCAGGCTTGCCAACACAATTCTGGCGCGTCCACAGTTGGATACGCGGTACAACAAAAACAGCAAACTCACATGCCGTCTCAGCACGGAAATCAAAATCAACACGCGTATTCCAATACAAACAATAGTTACAACAGTAATAACACTTCATGCGGCAATCCATACAAAAGGTACCGCGGTAATAACTACAACGGTAACAACGGATACAAAGGCAACAACAAAAACACAAACAGAAATAGAAATAATAACAACTACGAGCCAAGACAGCATCAAGGTTGGACTCGTAACGATCAGTACTTTCATTCAAACTCTGCTTTACCACAGCAGACACCAGGACAAAATTGGAGCATACCTTACGACCGACAGGTAAGTTATAATGCGCAACAGCAACAACAACCGCAAAAGTTTGGAGATCATAATAGGCAATATCCGAATGTGAATATAATAGAAATGACACCTGATGCACAACCTCAATCTGTGTCAGTACCTAGTACAAATGCTAATCCAACAAACTAGAAACAGTCACTACTATGCCCCAGGTCGTGGCTGAAGAATTCTTGGGGGGCGACTTCAATGTTAATCAGTTATTTGACACCACACTTGAACAACAGAATAATGATATGCCGAATAATTCTAAACAAAAATTACCTGTTTTATTTATAAGATACAACCACAATGAGAATATATCAGATGAACTTTTGCAAGACAGTACACAATGTCGTTCAAACACAAATGAAATTGTTTTAGCATCTACTACTGGTGTAGTAGGTGGGATTCCAACTACTATTATCCTAGATACAGGTGCAGCTGAGAGCGTTTTGTCTTTTAGTTTCTATAAAAAGATGTGTGAATTGGAACCTGTGTCTGAGTTTCCTGCCCAAAACTGTAAAATAACTACTGCACTAGGTAATAAGTCATGTAGGGTTACGAAGCAAGTTTTTGTAAACGTTAAAATAGGTAATGGAACCGTACAATGGCCATTCCTGGTTGTACAAAACCTTGTGACAAATTGCATATTAGGAATAGATATTATGAGCGAGAAGGACTGCATTATAGACTTCTCCAAAGGTAAATGTATTTTAAATGATAAAAGCAGGGTAATTATTATTGATTTGGACAGGAGAACTCTAAAGCATGACAAACACTGTACAGGGTACAAGGTTCAGTTAGTACTTGACAAAGACATTCAAGACATGCAAACACACTCATCTGACACAGAGCTAATGGACATGAAAACATTGCTTGATCATAAGATAAGTGAAGCTACAGCTCTCAGTGTACATGAACGTATAAAACTACAGGAAGTGTTATCCAAATATTTACAAGTTTTTACCAAACGATTGGGTGTTATCAACACGTATGTGTACAAGATTGAAGTTAAGCCTCACAAGATCTTCTACCATAAGACATATAACGTACCGTTATCTCAACGACCTGCTGTGTGGCAAGAATTAAAACAAATGTTAGACTGGAAGGTCATTGAACCATCCACCTCACCTTATTGTGGTCCTCTACTTGTTGTCAAAAAATCGAATGGAAGCATTAGGTTAGTGTTAGACGCACGAGCAATTAATGAAATAATTTTACCGGTTCACACAAAACCCGAAAATTTAGAAGAGCAATTACAGAAATTTCTAGATGCAAAATATTTTTCCACAATAGATCTCGCTAATTCGTTTTGGCAGGTGGGTATCACTCCTGATTCACGGAAATATACTGCATTTATGTTCGGGGGGCGAACCTATCAGTTTTGTGTTCTACCCTTCGGACTGAATGTCAGCTCTGGGGTATTCATTACAGCCCTGGATACCGTGCTTGGCGACGATTTAGTTGAGACAGTCACACACTATGTAGATGATATACTGATAGCTACACAGTCTTGGAATGAACACGTTGACACACTTCAAAGAATTTTAGAAAAATTTGCACAAGCTGGAGTCACAGCCAACCTAAGAAAATCAAAATTTGGTTGCAGTGAGATAAAATTTTTAGGACATATCATTAATTCACAGGGCATACGTCCTGATCCCAGTGAATTAGATGCTATCAGAAACTTTCCTAGCCCTCGAACTAAAAAGCAGTTAAAATCATTCCTTGGGCTATGTTCATTTTTTAGACGTTTTTTTGCCACAACCACTTTTGAACAGTAAACATCTGCTAAATCTACTCAGAAAGAATCAAGTTTGGATCTGGTCGGAACAGTGCCAGAATGACTTTAATACAATTAAACATGCTTTAGTGGGTGCAAACTTATTGAGCCATCCAGATTTCAATTTAGATTTTTGTATGACTTGTGACGCTTCACGAACTGGCTTGGGATGTTGCTTATTTCAAGTTGTAAAGAATAAAGAAAAGGAACAGATAAGAATTATTGGGTTTGCAAGTCGTACTTTAACTGAATGTGAGCGTACATACTCCACTACTGAGTTAGAAACACTTTCCATAGTATGGGCATTCAAGAAATTCAATTATTATTTATTTGGAAAACATACAGTAATTTACACCGATCACCAGGCCCTGACATTTTTGTCAACTTGTAAACTTGTACATCCTAGACTATCACGATGGGCAGTTACACTTCAGAACTACTCTTTTGAAATTAAGTACATAAGAGGTAAGGACAACACCATTGCAGACACTTTTTCTAGACTTCCACAAGGTATGAATGATACCAACAGTGACTTAGAAAATATAAATGACTACAGGATTCTCTTAATGCAAGACAAGCAGTATCACCAATATTATATTGATATGTGCAGAAACATGGCTGAATTACAAAAATCTGATCCTCACTGGTATAAGATAATAACATTACTGGTAGAAAAACACAATCATCCTTTGACTAAGTATTACAAGTTACACAATGATGTGCTATTTTATCGACGACATCCTAATGCTACTAACTGGTGTGTATGCATTCCCAAAGAGTCTGAACGTAATTTAATTTGGCACACACACTTAGTTTGGGGACATTATGGGACAAAAAAGTGTTTAGCGAAGCTCAGCACATACTGTTATTTTAGCAATATGAGAAGAAAAATTTACAGGGAACTGAAAACATGTGTCATATGTCAAAAATCAAAACCTCAGAATTTATCCACAAAAACATTCTATTTTACCCAGTAAACCCCTGGAAATTCTGTGTACTGACATCAGTGGACCGCATCCAGCAAGCTCTGGAGGCGTCAAATATATCTTAGCTTTTTACGATATATTTTCTAAACATGTAAAACTTTATGCTTTAAAATCCGTCACTGCAAGTGCTATAATACGAAGATTCTCAAGTGATTACCTGACGCACGTGGGAAAACCTAAAGCAATTCTGTCAGATAATGCAGCATACTACTCTGGGTACAAATGGAGAAATTTCTTGAAGGACAATAACATCAAAAGTATATTTATTTCGAGGTTTAGCCCACAATGTAACGCGACTGAGAGACTTTTCCGAGAATTAAATCGATTCATGAGGACCTATATTTCATCAAAACATACTAATTGGGTGTCCTACCTACGTCTTTTCGAAGACGTACACAATAACTTAAATATTTACGATACAAATTACACACCTAACGAGATCATGTTCAATTGCAAACGGAACGATCAGTGGATAGAACCATTACCTAAGTTGTCAGACAAGGAAATCACACCTGAACAGAAAATAAAAGAAGTATTGACTACATTGACACATCACGCACAAATACGAAACAAACATCACAGAAACATAATAAAAAGAAAACAAAAATTCGAGGTAGGAATGCTTGTACTACTTCGTACTCATCATAAATCTGTAGCACTCAAACGACACAACGCTAAGTGGCGTCTGCTATATGAAGGACCTTATATAATTGTTAACATACCGCATCCTGGTGCGTATCTGTTACAACATCCTAGAACTAACAAAATTATTGGGCTATACGCACACCGAGATCTTAGAGCATTTCATGCTGAATAATGTCAAGGTCATACCCATCAAAATATTGCTAAGCAACTCGAAAAACACTGTTGTTACAGCACAGATAATAAGTAGTATAGAAATTTTCATTTCAGCGGTTCCAGTGACGCAGTTAAAGACAGAAGAACTCTTCTTTCAACGCACGGCACCACCTGAAGGACGGAATATTAAAGTAAAATTTATGATTACGTAGCAGTGGATGACATATTAATTTTTCACGGAACATTTGTTACTGAAGGTACCACTGACTTGGTGTGACACCTGACGAACTGACAGACGTCACCTGTGAAGCGATCTTTTACTTTGAGAAATAGATTAGACGCACATCTCTCAACACGAAAAGCATCTATCAGTAGTCAAGGCCACACAGACACTCTACACACACGCACAAAACCCGAGGAATCGAACATTTTCTCTCTCTTACTATTTTGAATATTATTGAGTAGTGAAAACGCCTGGTCTTGTCTACTGATGTAATGAATGTTGTGTCTAACCAATCTTAATTTCAGATGACATCACAAAAAACATCGATAATATCCTAGCAAAACCGCTAAAGAGGATGTAAATATCGACAATTCATGTAATCAAACGTGACACAATGTAATAACCTATAGCTATGTAATGATGATGCAAACATGTTTATGTGCAACTGTATTATGTTTATGCTAAGAAAATATGTGACGTGTGTATGTATAATTACTTATTTTTTTAACTGATGTATCATGTAACTGTACTGTGTAAAAAATTTGAACAAAACGAGTGCCAAAAAGACATTGCATAGTGAACCTCTGTTCACGGACATTAACGAACATTACTAACTCTGCAACTACGCAGAAACCTATGTGAAAGAAACGGTTAATGCCGTTCATTATGCAGCGTATCTATGTAAACGCGATGAATGATTTCTTTGATTAATAACTACGAACATTTAGGTGAACTATATTCAGCGAAAAACTGAAAATGTGAAGTGCATAATTCGTGCATCGTCTAGTGACATTACTACAGTACCTAACTTCAAGATGTTAACTGGATTAAATGGACACATAGTGCCTGTCCAGAAAACAACATGACGGGTGGAAGAATTTTGGTTGGAACTTCAGGGAATGAAATGTTCTCGAAATGTGATGGACACTCTTACCTGGACTGTCCAAGGGTCGATGCCAGCTATGTGCCGTCCGAGGTTCTGCAACCAAGCTTCCACGGAATGTAAAAAACGAACTGCACGTGGACCAATTACTCGACGGGTCACGTCTGATCTGTAATAAGCAATGCTTTTAGTCACAACGAACTGCATCACAACGACTGTAATGGAGATGAGAAATGGACACGCTTATGTATTAATCACGTTGTTATACAACGATGTTACTGTGATCAAAAAAACTTTACCACGACGATACTAACCTGTAAAAAATTATTGTGCAGCGGATGAATATGAACTGTAATAACGACACGATGTGTATAGGTCAACGCACCTGAAACATACGGACATTTTTCTTTGAAGTATTTCAAAACAATACTATGTAACTAAGAACATTCAACAATCTAAGTTGTATTGTGTTATAACAAATATTGTAAATTTAAAACTAAGTTACCTGTCATAGAATGTAGTCTTCATATGTAATCTTGGTTGAATATTTTCTTTGTGCAACGACTGAGAAACGCGCGCACACGAACAATATGAACTGCAATACTGTGCCGCGTGATCTAACTGTACGACATAACGGCAGTCACACAGACGCTTCTGCGCATGCGCGCACTCTATCTGCCAACATAAGAACTTTTACGGCGCACCCGCGTCATTCAAATTTTGTATATAATGTGTATAATGTGTATAATGTAGGTCATGTAAATAGTTGTAGATAACTTAGATTTTCTTGTGCCTTTAGGTGAATTGCTCGCCTGCAGGTGTGTCCTTTCGCCTCGCAATTCAGGGGGCAATATAAAGGCACATTTGCATGCCGAGCGTAAGTTTCTGCGGAAACGCGAAATATTAATTAAATAAATAATCAGTGACAAATAAATAAAGCCTATGGCATACAACTGCAGCGCTGTGTCGCTGATAAAACAAAAGCACAATTACGTTACTCTTATGTTTGATTAAGAAAGGGGAGAGCTCTGGTTGAAGTGGTGCGAGAAGCACGTATTTTATTTTATTGTCTGGCACACCGCCATATTTCATGTTAGAGAAGAATACTGCGAGTTGCAACCAGACTAGGCACTCGACTCTGTAAAGAATTTATATTTATAAAAGTAAGTAGGATTATGAACTGTAGGCTTATTCATTGAATATATCTGATTTAACTAACTGTGTAACTTTTTTATGTTTAGTAGACAGACACCTCTGTACGACGTATTGACATGGCTGGCAAATTATTCTAATATTGAGATTTAGATTTGAGTCCGCACCTACCGCAGCAGTCTTTGGAAACGATTTATTTACGAAGTCCGATTATTTCAGTTTTATTTCACGGTCAACTACGAGTAACATTGCCTTTACGAAACAGCCATTGTCAAGCGTCTGATACCGAATAATTAAACGTCCACGTTCCAGATAAGCAAATATCAATTACAATTACAAACACCATCTTACAGATAGAATAATTAATATATTATTATTTTTAATTTATTTTATAAATTGAGAGGCGCCTCCTGCGAGGGTTACGAAGGTCGTCGCCCACCGATCTTGGTCTTTAAAGTTGAGTACTCACTTAACCCACAATCAGGCTTCAATTGTTATCACTTCTCTTCGTTTGATCCTTGTTGTTGCTTTCTGCGAGATTCCCGAGAGCAACAACATGTGTGCATTGAAGTAAGCTAGAATTGCAGCCGTTTTATTGGATGGGTTTTCGCTTAAATTAAGTCACTCCTTCATTAATGAAGTGCACCAGCGGTATGTTCTGCTTTGTGGCCATTAACGTTCCGGTTACCTGCCCTGGGCGTTGGCACTGTATTTTCTTCGTCGTGTTGTTGCTCTCTAGTTCGACAGCTGAGGTGTGTTGGTAGTTTGGGGCGTTTGTTCTGACTTGGCTGGATTGGGCACCAGTATCCAGAACGTTGGGCTATTGACGTCTTGTTGTCGTTTTGCTCGTCGGGTGGAGCAGAAATGATTTTGTTGGTTGGTTTGTCAGCTGGCCTTCGGTTTGGTTGCCTTCTGATTAAGAGGTTGTCAGTCTGGCTGCCTGTCTCACCTAAACGTGCGTTAAGGTTACTTCCCAGACCGACCATTGGAACCTTCTGATCGCCGCTCCTTGTGTTTTACATAGTGATTTCCTTTTAGTCTTAAGTACTCTGTGTCACCTTCAGCCAGTTTCAGCTTATTAAAATTGTAAGTGTTTTTTCTCTTTAGGCCTTAAGCCGTGAAATTGTTCTCTCCTTTGGTTGTGGCCTTCAGCCGAGTTTAATCTCTCTTAAATTAAAAATTCAAAATTATCTCCTTCCCTTAAGTCATAAGACTGTTATTCTTTAGTATGTGGCCTTCAGCTGAGTTAAATATGACAGCAGCTTATTTTGGCCCCTTCCCACAAATAATACCTCACCCGCTCTGTCCTGCTAGCTCAGGGATTTCTACTGTACCGTAGACTTAGGAATTTCGGGCTCTGCCTTTGCTAGTCAATCAACAGTGGGGATTATCTGTGGGTACTGGAGAATATTGAGCGCGAATTCTGTACATCATGATCAGGGTACGTAAAGTTAGGACCCTTGGTTTGATCGTTCCGCGAGTCCTAGGTGGAACTTTTTTCACTTATGTCTTTGGACTGGGTTGTTTTCGAACTAGGGCCTCATGTCTCTAATTCATACATTTACTCGTTTCCATCATCCCTAAACTTTGAGCTACAGAATAACCTGTCTATCGTACAACACGCACTGAGGTGACGAAAGTCATGAGACACCTTGTAACATCATGTAGGATATTCATTCGCCCGGCATAGTGTAGCAACTCGACGTGACGTGGACTATACATGACATTGGAAGCCCCCTACAGAAATAAGGAACAATGCCGCTTTTGTAGCAGTCCATAGTGGAGAAAGTGTTGCCGGTGCAGAATTGTGTGCACAAACTGACCTCTCAATTATGTCCCATAAAGTTTCAATGGAATTCATGGCACGCGATCTGGATGGCCAAACTATTATCTTAAATCGTCCACAATGTTCTCCAAACTAGAGTGTTCTTCAAACCAACCGCAAATAATTGGGGCCCTGCGACATGCCGCATTTCCTTCATTAAAATTCCATCGTTGTTTGGCTACATGAAATCTATGAATGGCTGCAAATGATCTCCATATAGTCGTACATAAACATTTCCAGTAAACGATCAGTTCACCTCAACCAGAGGACCAAGTCCATTCGACGTAATCACAGCCCACACCATTATGGAGCTACCACCAGCTTACAAAGTGCCTTGTACACAGCCTGGATCCATGTCTTCGTGCGGTCAGCGCGACACTCGAACCCTACCATCAATTTATACCAACTGAAATTGGTACTCATCTGACAGGGCTATTATTTTTCAGTCGTCTAAGATCCAATCGATATGGTCACCAGAGCAGAATAGGCGCTGCAGGCAATGTCGTTTTGTTAGCAAAGGCACTAACGTTGAACCGTCTGCATCCATAGCCAAATTTCGCCGCACTGTCTTAACGGATACGTTCGTCGTATGTCCCACATTGATATCTGAGGTTATTTCACAAAATATTGCTTGTCTGTTGGCAGTGACTATTCAAACGCTGCTAGGCTTTGTCTTTCAAGTGGAGGACATAGGCCAGTGCGTTGTCCGTAGTTGAAGGTAATGGCCGGCCGGTGTGGCCGTGCGGTTCTAGGCGCTTCAGTCTGGAACCGCGTGACCGCTACGGCCGCAGGTTCGAATCCTGCCTCGGGCATGGATGTGTGTGATGTCCTGAGGTTTAAGTAGTTCTAAGTTCTAGGGGACTCATGACCACAGATCTTAGGTCTCATACTGCTCAGAGCCATTTGCACCATTTTGAAGGTAATGCCTGAAATTTGGTGTTCTCGGCACACTCTTGACATTTTGGGTCCGGGAATACTGTAATCTCTAACGACTTTTGGAGTAAAGCCTCCTATTCGTCTAGCTCCAAGAACCATCCTAGGTTCAAATTCTGTTAATTCCCGCAGAGGGGTGTAAACACGTCGGAAACCTTTCCACATCAATCACGTGAGTACAAATAAAAGCTACATGAACGCACTGCCATTTTATAGCTTGTGTACGTGATACTATCGCATCTGTATATGTGCGTATCGCTATACCATGAGTTCTGTCATCTCAATGTATATGACATACCTAGAATAAAGAGTTACCCAAAGAAAATTCCGTCTCTACCGGACAGCAACGTATTCACATACGCTCGTACAGTACTTTGTGGCTTCTAACCATAGCAGATTACTGCTTTGGAATGGAATTTCCGCAAGAACACACTGGCATGTGAACTACAACCACTGTCACCAGCTAGGATTTTCTGACAATAGGACGCACGAGGTCAGCTCCGCCGTACGTGCAGGGTCGGGCGCTGCTTCGGTAGCGGCTGGATATACGTCGGCGATCGATGTGCGGTGCCTCACCATGGCGCCACCATAGGTTATGCGACGCGTGGTGGCGACGCGGTGCCGCCGTATCTCAGCCGCAGCCGCCGCTTTCTGCATCCTGCCAGCCTCTCCACCTGCGACAGCACTCTGCTCTGATTTAAGCGCCGCGGCTTCTCGCATCGATAAGCAGCAGGGCGCCGCTGCCTGGTGTTGCCATGATTTGCATCCCACCAGTGTAACCGTCGGTATGTCTGATACCACAGTCTGGTGCAGTCGGAGACTAAGCGAATAATCATACCAGCGGTCAATTCGGTCTGTTCCACTAATTTATTTACAGCACCTCCCTGTGTTCATTGGGTATAATATAAGAAGAAACGATGGTGTAATGTGGCACTCCACACAATTGTGCACAGCCTTAATATTAATGTTACTGTATTTTGCCGCCAACTACACTTCACCTGCTCCCTCGAGAGCTGGTGACTCTGTGGTGTCACCGGCAGACACCACACTTGCTAGGTGATAGCCTTTAAATCGGCCGCGGTCCGTTAGAATACGTCGGACTCGCGTGTCGCCACTATCAGTGATTGCAGACCGAGCGCCACCACACTGCAGGTCTACTCTAGAGAGACTCCCTAGCACTCACCCCAGTTGTACAACCGACTTTGCTAGCTATGGTTCACTGTCTACATACGCTCTCATTTGCAGAGACGACAGTTTAGCATAGCCTCCAGCCACGTCATTTACTACGACCTAGGAAGGCGCCATATTCAGTTACTATAAGTAATAACTTCAAGAATGTATTCTGAACAGATAATATTGTGAATCATGTGCCGTCAAGGGCGACGATCATCATTAATGGATTAAAGTTAAGTATCAAACTAATTACGTCCGCTTTCTGAATTCTCATTCCTTGTCATGTTCCAGACCTCACGTCAGTATAGTCCTTCCCTCCTCACGCCATCCTGCGTGAGCTAAAACACGTGCATTTAGGCCTCCACTCGTAACACGGTGTTGGCTCTTCTGCTAACACAAAGGACTCTTCTACGCTGGGCGTCCAGTTAGTAATACGACCCTTTTTTGTCAATCAGTTTCTGATAAAAAATGCGGTATGTCCTGTGGGACGTCGTGGAATATTCCTGCTTTAGCACCTACAATTTTATGAAGTTCCGACAGGTGGGGGCACTATACATAGCCTTCAAAAGGGCGTCAGTAACGGAAGTGCGCTCCTGGCAGAGGTATTATTGAGTCTGGGTGGTAAACCAGACCATCGCAGAATTTCTAAGGAGAGTGATAAAAAGCACGGTGAATCATTGGGCGAGGCGTTCGTCACTATGGCAACAAGTTCTCGTATACCTACACGACCTTCCGCGTGCCGGCAGGTCGCACAAGCTGTGACTCTTGCAATTCTGGAACTTGCGGACACTCTCATTTGCGGTGGTCGACATAACAAGCGAACAGCTCGCTGCGCAACTGGACGTACCTGTTGGTATAAAGAGCAACGCGACAAGAGCTAACAAAAAATCATTGGAGTGTTCTTCTTCATTCACCCTACCGCCTGAATCTCGTATCTTCCGTCCGTTAAGCACTCTGCGAGAAGCAGTAGATGGATGACGGGGAGGCTATTGAGGCAGCGAGACGTTGCCTCGGACGTCGACCAGTGGAGTTGTAGCATGCAGGCATACGGGCCCTTCCAGTAAGGAAACGTAACGTCGTCGCACTGAACAGTGGTTACGTACAATAAAGCGTTTTGTAGCTGTGGAATAACCGGATCAGAAGAGAATCGAAGCATTTCAAATGTGGTGCTACAGACGAATGTTGAAAATTAGATGGACTGGTAGAGTAAGGAATGACGAGGTTCTGCGCAGAATCAGGGAGGAAAGGAATACATGGAAAACACTGATAAGGAGAAGGGACACGATGGTAGGACATGTGTCAAGATGCCGGGGAATGACTACCATGCTACTAGAGCGAACTGTAGAGGGCAAAAAGCGTATAGGAAGACAGAGATAGGAATACATACAATAAATAGTTGAGGACTTTTGTTCCAAGTGCTATTCTGAGATGAAGATGTTAGCACAGGACAGCAATTCGTGGCGGGCGGCATCAAATCTGTCAGAAGACTGATGACGCAAAAGAAAAAAACCCGAAAGAGTGGGAATAACATGGTGTACTGGAATCTTGAATAAAACGAACCTGCTTTCAGCGAAGAGACGTGTTGCATTACTTACTGAACGCTCCTCGTACATTCCCCAAATACAGTGAGTGCCCTAAGAACGTTTCTATTCGACTGACGATAGTCACGTTAGCTTCTGCTGTACCCATCCTGCTACTCAGGCAGCATACCTGTCTGAAACATACTGGTAACACTGGTGACGAACAAAGTAAAGTAAAGATAAAAATATTAAAAATCGGTTATGAGAAAAGTACACACTTTTTCTAGAGGAAATCGCCCTTGAATCATGATCTCATTTTAGAATTTTTAACGTAGCTCAATTTACATACTGTAACGGTTTTTGAAATGTTTACAGGAGTCTGGACAAACGACGTCTTCCCTCAGCAGAAAAAAATCCCTGTCTCTGCAATATGGAAGCAAATAAATGGCCTACATAAGAGTAAATAGAAGTGAACAATGGTACTTAAATTATATCTCCTCCGAACTCGAGCGGTAATTTGGGGGGTGAGGAATTTCACTTCGTAAGAACCAGCAGCAATCGGGCAACACTAGGGAACTACATTTGTCTAATTTACGCTTCCTCGCCTGACGAACATTCTGTTGGGAAAGTTTCCCATGGCCGTAACTAACGGTACTAGTTATATTAGGGAAGATACCCAAATAATCACTCAACAAATGTAATTTCAGTGACATGTTACATCCCAAGGTAGGAACTCATCAGGTTTGCATAAAATTACGATAGATCTCTAACCTATGATTACGAGATAACTTTTTTCTTTTTTTAATTTCCTTATTAATCTCCTCTCGCGCTACTTTACTTATGCGGCCAAATTGCATTAACAACACTTATTAATTTTGAAATGCACTACGTCAACACTTGCGAAATTTTTATGGAATTTGATAATTTCTGCCAAGCTGTAATATCGCATGACGTTAATTAATACATATAACAGTTAACTCAGACTGTGAGTCTGCTGCTCTCTACTTAATTACGTCTACGAGTGTGCTTCTGAACAATTTTTTCTACGCAAGCGAGTCAAGTCCTTAAGCTATACGATTGTTTTGTTATGTAAACGTGATTCAGTTTATTTTGCCTGAACTTGCTGTGAATATGTTTCAGCGGTGAAAGGCGTAAGCAAAAAAGTCTCTCTTATAGTGTGAGCTACGAAAACGGCGAGTAATCCTGCACTCTGGTTTCACTGATTTCACTATGTTGGCGTGGCGCCTTTCTTTATTTTACCCGAATATACACTAAAATGATTATCGGCGCCATTGGGCGACAAATTAACTTGGGTGGAACAGCTTTTCTGAAAAATACAAATAAATTCGGAGCAGCTATATGAAAGAATATCCAGATGGGATTAATATTTTCAATTTACTCTAAATCACCGATTTTCAATATTTCATTGCGGCGCCCGATATACATAAATATACGTGCGCGTGTCTTTATTAAAAAGTAGAGACACATAAAATAATTACATGTGTTATATTGTCGCCAAAGTGCATTCAGTATTCAATAATTCCTCAACATAATTAAACAAAAAGTTACATTCTTCTGTCATCAATATCTCACACATCGGCTGCTGTATAGTCATACCTTTAGAAACGTTTCTCACAGGCTATTATTCCTCAGTCTTTCAAAGCCTTGTTTTCATACATTTGCAGAAAATTTCGTACCAAAGATCTCTATTTTTTTTCCTTACCCATTCCCACCTTTCTTCAACAGTCCATTCCTCTGGTTTTACACAGATATAAAGCTCTCTCGAAATAGCACCCATACAAAGAAATTTTACCTTAGATATTGTACAACAGTATTTTCTATATAAGTCTACACATGTCATGTAACACACGTCGCATAAATGAATGAGAACAAATCAACCCAAGAAAATTCCGTCAACAGTTATTCAAGCCGCTTGTGAAAGTCAATCGTACTATTTATTCACCTTCACTCAACAAATCATAGAAATGTGTATTAGACGGCTATTCCCCGGTCCTATAAATTTCTTTCCTTTAATTTTATGCCATTGAACTAAAACTACGTCAACCCAATTGAAATTAGGTCTATGGCTTTAACGAAGTTTTGGATGAGACCCAGTTCAGAAACTAGAGGAAATTGATACAGATATTTCGCATAAAAATAACTTTTACCACATTCTTGTGTCCAGCGGTACATGAGACCGAGAGGGTCCATTTTTCTCACTGAAGTGGCTTTCTCTGTCTTTCTTTGTTCCACGTACATACAAAGCACCAGTGTTTTGTGTAACGGAGATCGAAGTCGAGACGAAATGTATTTACCTTGAGCTTTCGATGAATCGTGAAAAATGTAATTTTAAAGATAACTTATATTTCTTTCAGATTAACTGCTTGAGCAATCGGAACAGAAGGAACTTCATGGGTCGGGTGTCTATTTTTCGGACATGGGCAGAAAGAGCAAACACCGTTCATGAACCTGTAGCCGTAGCTTGAAGGCGAGAGGGAAATTCCGACGTCAGCTGCATGCGTGTCCGATGGAACATTGCATCATAATTCGGAGTAACACATGCACTGCAATATCGTATTTATCCGCCGACAGCGGGCAAACGACTTTCGAGTAAAATGTCTCATTGTGGCCGAGAGGTTGTAGGCGCTTCAGTCCGGAACCGCCCTGCTGCTACGGTCGCAAGTTCGAATCCTGCCTCGGGCATGGATGTTTGTGATGTCCTTAGGTTAGTTAGGTTTAAGTAGTTCTAAGACTAGGGGACCGACGACTTCAGATGTTAAGTCCCATACTGCTTAGTGCCATTTGAAAGATTTTTTTTTGTCTCACCTTTTATATAATGGATGTACGACTACAGGTTGTAGACACATGGTTGACGATATGTGGGAGTCCGGGTCTGGCCGTGACTCGTTCTCCGATAGTCAAACGATAAGGCGACCGCTCGAGATAAGCTTTAAATCTGAGTTCGAGTTTCTGTTCGGCACAACTTCTCATTATCGTCATTCCATTATACAGCTGATGGTTATCCATATTCGCAACTGCAAATACGTTTAACGTATACAAATTTCCATATGTCGCACAATACGTAGTATCCCTGTATATTATCGTCACTGCTCGCAGCCTCACCTGATTCCCGAAAGCTATCGAACTAAGAGAGCATCCGCACCGTAGGTACCATTAATTTCAAAGGAAGCGAGAATTTCAAAGCTTGACAAACTTGGAACAAGTAGTCACTTTCAAAAACTGTCAGAACTCTCAATGCTTAGCTGCAAGTAGCAAGGAGCACAACATGGGTCTAGAGGTTCAGTCTTCACTCATCCACAGTGCTGCCAGACAGCATTCATTTCTTTAAGATGTATATCTGAACTGGGGGAATGTCAGATCCCTTAATCGGGCAGGTAGATTAGAAAATATAAAAGAGGAAATGGACAGGTTAAAGTTAGGTATAGTGGGAATTACTGAAGTTAGGTGGCAGGAGGAACAAGACTTTTGGTCAGGTGAATAGAGGGTTATAAATACAAAATAAAATAGCGGTAATTTCTTTAAGATGTATATCTGAACTGGGGGAATGTCAGATCCCTTAATCGGGCAGATAGATTAGAAAATATAAAAAGGGAATTGGATAGGTTAAAGTTAGATATAGTGGGAATTAGTATGGTTCGGTGGCAGGAGGAACAAGACTTTTGGTCAGGTGAATAGAGGGTTATCAATACAAAATCAAATTGGGGTAATACAGGAGTAGGTTTAATAATGAATAAAAAAATAAGAGTGCGGGTAAGCTACTACAAACAGCATAGTGAACGCATTATTGTGGCCAAGATAGACACGAAGCCCACGCCTACTACAGCAGTACAAGTTTATATGCCAACTAGCTCTGCAGCTAATGAAGAAATTGATGAAATGAATGATGAGATAAAAGAAATTATTCTGGTAGGGAAGGGAAACGACAATTTAATGGTAATGGGTGACTGGAATTCGAGAGTAGGAAAAGGGAGAGAAGGAAACATAGTAGGTGAATACGGATTGGGGGTGAGAAATGAAAGAGGAAGCCGTCTGGTAGAATTTTGCACAGAGTATAAATTAATCATAGCTAACACTTGATTCAAGAATCATGAAAGAAGGTTGTATACATGGAAGCACCCTGGAGATACTAAAAGGTATCAGATAGATTATATATAATGGTAAGACAGAGATTTAGGAACCAGGTTTTAAATTGTAAGACATTTCCGGAGGCAGATGTGGACTCTGACCACAATCTATTGGTTATGAACTGTAGATTAAAACTGAAGAAACTGTAGAAAGGTGGGAATTTAATGAGATGGGACCACGATAAACTAACTAAACCAGAGGTTGTACAGAGTTTCAGGGAGAGCATAAGGAACAATTGAGATTATTGGGGAAAGAAATACAGTAGAAGAGGAATGGGTAGCTTTGAGGGATGAAGTAGTGAAGGCAGCAGACGATCAAGTAGGTAAAAAGACGAGGGCTGGTAGAAATCCTTTGGTAATGGAAGAAATATTGAATTTAAATGATGAAAGGAGAAAATATAAAAATGCAGCAAATGAAGCATGCAAAAAGGAATATAAACGTCTCAAAAATGATATCGACAGGATGTGCAAAACTGCTAAGCAGGTATGGCTAGAGGACAAATGTAAGGATGTAGAGGCTTATCTCACTAGGGCTAATATAGATTCTGCCTACAGGAAAATTAAAGAGACCTTTGGAGAAAAGAGAACCACTTGTATGAATATCAAGAGTGCAGATGGAAACCCAGTTCTAAGCAAAGAAGGGAAAGCAGAAAGGTGGAAGGAGTATATAGAGGGCCTATACAAGGGCGATGTACTTGAGGACAATATTATGGAAATGGAAGAGGATGTAGATGGAGATGAAATGGGAGATAAGATACTGCGTGAAGAGTTTGACAGAGCAATGAAAGACCTGAGTCGAAACAAGGCCCCGGGAGTAGCCAACATTCCATTAGAACTACTTACGGCCTTGGGAGAGCAAGTCCTGACAAAAATCTACCATCTGGTGAGCTAGATGTATGAGACAGGCGAAATTCCCTCAGACTTCAAGAAGAATATAATAATTCCAATCCCAAAGAAAGCAGGTGTTGACAGACGTGAAAATTACCGAACTATCAGTTTAATAAGTCACAGCTGCAAAATACTAACGTTAATTCTTTACAGACGAATGGAAAAACTGGTAGATGTCGACCTCGGGGAAGATCAGTTTGGATTCCGTAGAAATGATGGAACAAGTGAGACAATACTAACCATAGGCCTTACCTTCAAGAAAGAGTAAGGAAAGGCAAACCTACGTTTCTAGAACTTGTAGACTTACAGAAAGCTTTTGACAATGTTGACTGGAATACTCTCTTTCGAATTCTGAAGGTGGGGGGTAAAATACAGGGAGCGAAAGGCTATTTACAATTTGTACAGAAACCAGATGGCAGTTATAAGAGCCGAGGGGCATGAAAGTGAAGCAGTGGTTGGGAAGGGAGTGAGACAGGGTTGTAGCCTCTCCCTGATGTTATTCAATCTGTATATTGAGGAAACAGTAAAGGGAACGAAAGAAAAATTCGGAGTAGGTATTAAAATCCATGGAGAAGAAATAAGAGGAGATTAGTGTTTAACGTCCCGTCGACAACGAGGTCATTAGAGACGGAGCGCAAGCTCGGGTGAGGGAAGGATGGGGAAGGAAATCGGCCGTGCCCTTTCAAAGGCACCATCCCGGCATTTGCCTGAAGCAATTTAGGGAAATCACGGAAAACCTAAATCAGAATTGCCGGAGACGGGATTGAACCGTCGTCCTCCCGAATGCGAGTCCAGTGTGCTAACCACTGCGCCACCTAGCTCGGTGAGAACAAATAAAAACTTTGAGGCACGCCGATGACATTGTAATTCTGTCAGAGACAGCAAAGGACTTGGAAGAGCAGTTGAACGGAATGGACAGTGTCTTGAAAGGAGGACATAAGATGAACATGAACAAAAGCAAAACGAGGATCATGGAATGTAGTCGAATTAAGTCGGGTGATACTGAGCGAATTAGATTAGGAAATGAGACACTTAAAGTAGTAAAGGAGTTTTGCTACTTGGGGAGCAAAATAACTGATGATGGTCGAAGTAGAGATGATATAAAATGTAGACTGGCAATGGCAAGGAAAGCGTTTCTGAAGAAGAGAAATTTGTTAACATCGAGTATACATTTTAGTGTCAGGAAGTCATTTCTGAAAGTATTTGTATGCAGTGTAGCCATGTATGGAAGTAAAACATGGACGATAAATAGTTTGGACAAGAAGAGAATAGAAGCTTTCGAAATGTGGTGCTACAGAAGAATGCTGAAGATTGGATGGGTAGATCACGTATCTAATGAGGAGGTATTGAATAGAATAGGGGAGAAGAAGAGTTTGTGGCACAACTTGACAAGAAGAAGAGACTGGTTGGTAGGACATGTTCTGAGGCATAAAGGATCACAAATTTAGCATTGGAGGGCAGCATGGAGGGTAAAAATCGTAGTGGAAGACCAAGAGATGAATACACTAAGCAGATTGAGAAGGATATAGGTTGCAGTAAGTACTGGGAGATGAAGAAGCTTGCACAGGATAGAGTAGCATGGAGAACTGCATCAAACCAGTCTCAGGACTGAAGACCACAACAACAAACAACAACATCTGAGATAAGGTCTTGTGTGGTCAATTGTTCAGATATTTCGATTATTTTCCAACAGCTAATCCTGCGTAATGTTTAAGCCACAGAGGACTATTCAATATGCAGCGTTTTGAAGGATTTTAATATATGGATGACAGGGCGCTCTGCGGAAACTGACCTCCACAGCCAAAACGGATTTCGTTACCGAATTCAGCACCGAGGACATATCAAAGGAAGCTATGCGCATTCTTTTTGACGCAGATGCTGTTGACCAGTGCCATAAGCGTTTCAACTGTGTTTCTACACATCATAAAGAAATTAACTTTAATTGACACTATTGTGTTAGGCCTACTGTGGTCCAGATGCAGCTTCTTTTAATTGTAAGCAAAACGTCCTGTGTGTGGGTTTCAGACCCAGCTTATGCTTAAATTATGAACACAAATCTTCAGCAGAGGCAATACAAAACTTTCGAGAAAAAGAGTTTTGTCCAACCAAAAAGGTTGACAAAAAAGGCGGAAGAGCGGACAGATGCTGGAGGCACCCAGTTGCCCTAGTGGTGGGAAACGACTCCTAAAAGAATAAGAGCCAACGGTGATCAACTGTGTAAGGATGCAGAAGGGAGGGAAGACAATGTGTTAGTTACACGTGTACTCATAGTACATGTCGCCTGTATATGAAAAATTACCATCATGATTATCTCCATTGAGAAACTATTCTCGATTAGTGTTCCATTCGAATATACGGGAGGAGATTACCAAGGAATAAGTGACCTTGGGAAAACTACATGAAACCAAGTGTAACATTCTACTAGATAGTGTATGGAGTTTCAGAAAATTTAAAATGGTAGGAAGATAGGAAGAACTGAAAAGAGAAATACAGGGGCTCAGTCTAGGCACTGTGTATCAAAACTGAAAAGGGAAATACGAAGGCTCAGTTTCGAAATTGTGGAAGTCATTGCAATTAAACAGGAAGAAAAGTACAACGGTTGTAAAAACGCGCTTTACCTCTTAGCACCAAATAATCTTGAGTTATAAACGGTTTTGAAAACGTATATAGGTCTAAGTGAAAACACGGTTGTCGTAGCGAGATTAGATATTGTAACCCCCAATTACACCAAAAATAAACAAAAAAATTTCCTATTCAAGGAAAAGCAGATAAAAATTCCCTTGGCGCCTTTCTGAGTGAGGATCTCCATTGTTTCCACATTAACAATGTAAGTGAGGACTAGATGGAGCTTGTATGCAAAGAAATGGTGTCGACAATACTTCAGAGATTTATACCAAATAAATTGACAAACTACGGAGCTGATTCCCCTTCGTACACAGAAAGGGTCAAAGCACTGTTGCAGAAGCAACGAAAAATGTATGCCAAATTTAAACGAATGCAAGGTCTGCACGACTGGCGGTTATTCACCGAAGCTCGAAATTTTGCGCGAACATCAATGCTATATGTTTATAATACACTGAAAAGCCAAAGAAACTAGTACATCTGCCGCATATCGTGTAGGGCGCCCGTGAGCACGCGTAAGTGTCACAACACGAAATGGCATGGACTCGACTAATGTCTGAAGTAGTACTGGAGGGAACTGACACCATGAATCCTGCAGAGTTGTCCATTAATCAGTAAGTGCGCGAGGGGGTGTGAACAGCACGTTACAAGGCATCCCAGATATATTCAATACTGCTCATGCCTAGGGAGTTTGGTGGCCAACGGAAATGTTTAAACTGAGAACAGTGTTCCTGGAGCCACTCTGCAGCAATTCTGGACGCGCAGGTTATCGCGTTGTCCTGCTGCAACTGACCATGTCCATCGAAATGCACAATGGACATGAATGGATGCAGGTGATCAGAGAGGATGCTTACGTACGTGTCACCTGCCAGACTGGTATCTAGACGTATCAAGGCTTCCATATCACTTCAACTGCATACCATTACAGAGCTTCCACCAGCTTGAACAGTCCCCTGCTTACATGAAGAGTCCATGGATTCATAAGGTTGTCTCTATACCGGTACACAGCGATCCGCTCGATACAATTTGAAACGAGACTCGCCCGACCAGCCAACATGTTTCCAGTCATGAACAGTCCAATGTCGGTGTTGACGGTGCCTGACCAGGTGTAGTGCTTTGTGTCGTGCAGTCATCACGGGTACACGAGTGGCCCTTCGGCTCCGAAAGGTAATATCAATGATGTTGAGCTGAACAGTTTTCAAGCGGACGGTTGTTGATGGTCCAGCAATGAAATCTGCAGAAATTAGCGGAAGGATTGCACTTCTGTCACGTTGAACCATTCTCTTCAGTCGTCGTTGGTCTCGTTCTTGAAGGGTATTTTTCCAGCTGCAGCGATGTCGCAGGTTTGATGTTTTACTGGACTCCTGATATTCACGGTACACCCGTGAAATGGGCATACGGGAGAATCCCCACGTCATCGCCACCTCGGAGATGCTTTCTCCCACCGCTCGTGCGCCGTCTATAGCACCACGTTCAAACTCGCTTAAATCTTGATAACCTGCCGATGTAGCAGTAGTAACCGATCTAACAACTGCTCCAGACACTTGTTGTCTTAGATAGGCGTTGCCGAACGCAGAGCCGTATTCTGCCAGTGATCAAAAATCTGTATTTGTATACATATGTCTATACCAGTTTCTTTCGCGCTTCAGTGTAGGTTCCACAACGATACCTTATCTCGAAACGTGTGAGAAAATCCAAAGTGATACTGGTCGTATACAAAGTATGCAAAGGGCAAGACAATAGCAGTTAGCAGAAGGGCAAGGCGATAGCAGTGGATATACTATCACGATAGTGCTACGAAAGCCGAGTTACTAACAACAGTGTTTCGAAATTCCCTCACCAAAGAAGACGAAGTAAATACTCCAAAATTGGCTTCAACAACAGCTGCCAACATGAGTAAATTATAAGAAAATATCCTCGGAGTAGTGAAGTAACGTAAATCACTTAATAAAAGCTAGTGTTCTAGTCAAGACTATATACCAATTAGGTTGTTTTCAGAGCATGCTGATGCATTAACTCCATGCTTAACCGTCATATACAACCGTTCGCTCAATGAAAGATCCATATCCGAAGCCTGGAAAGTTGCACAGTGAAACGCCGGCATAACCCGCAGGGCAGAACCCGTGATCAGGATTGTGCAAAGGGCCAAATAAAGTGGCTGTGAGTTTCACCTCAGAATTTTAATTTATTGTAATTTAGTAACACATTTAAACCAAAACAGCACATAGCCGAACCTTTACAACTACGAGTTACAAAATCCAATTCCTTCAAGGCTGAAGGCCTCCAAACAAGAAATCTTAAAAATCAACAAGATAAATTTCAAGTTACTGAAGACACGCAGCCCGCATCTCGTGGTCGTGCGGTAGCGTTCTCGCTTCCCACGCCCGGGTTCCCGGGTTCGATTTCCGGCGGTGTCAGGGATTTTCTCTGCCTCGCGATGGCTGGGAGTTGTGTGATGTCCTTAGGTTAGTTAGGTTTAAGTAGTTCTAAGTTCTAGGAGACTGATGGCCTAAGATGTTAAGTCCCATAGTGCTCAGAGCCATTTTGGAGAGACGCAGTTACGATTGGAAATAAAATAAATATAAATAGGCTGAAAGCCTCAAGGCCAAAATGGATAGAACAAACATAAACAAGGTGGAATACAAATAACTAAAGGCCACTATTAAATTTAAAAATTTTAAAATGTATCTTTTAAGGCAGAAGGCCGCAATGTTTTCGCTTAAGGGGAAATTTTAAGAATAAGGCTTTAAGCAGCTGAAGGCCCACAATTGATTTACATAAACACCAATAATTTTTTTTAAGCATTGGAGGTAATAGATTACCGACAGACCATTAAACACCCACGGAAAGGGCACTATTGACAACGGCACTCAGACACCTACGGGGGGGGGGGGGGGGGGGCTGCCCTCGAAACATTAACGTTCACTTAGGTGAGACAGGTGGTGGGCCCAACTACACTTGATCCGTTGGTAACCCAACCAAGAGACAGTCACGGACCGACCGACCAGACGACCTCTTAGCCACCAATCGGTACATGAAAACTGTAAGACCAAACTAATACGGACGTGGTTATCAACAATGAAATATATATATTAAGCTGTCAAAAATACACACGCTATTGGACAGTGACAACAGGTGAGGAAAGGACAATGCCGGCCGGTGTGGCCAAGCGGTTCTAGGCGCTTCAGTCTGGAACCGCGCGACCACTACGGTCTCCGGTTCGAATCCTGCATCGGGCATGGATGTATGTGATGTCCTTAGGTTAGTTAGGTTTAAGTAGTTCTAAGTTCTAGGGGACTGATGACCTCAGATTTTAAGTCCCATAGTGCTCAGAGCCCGCTTGCCAACAACGCTCGGCGGACTGTATGGTCACCCACCCAACAGCGCTTAACTTCGGTGATCTGACGGAAACCGGTGTTACCACTGATGCAAGGCCGTTGACAGGATTTTAAACATGACTTAAAAACATAATGGAATCAGTGTTGCTTGAGGAACAAAAGGGTTTTTACGAAAGGACGCTTTAAAATACACGCAGTTTTCATTTTACAACAGATAAAAAAAACACACAGAATATAATAATAGAACACATATTGCCTTCAACGATTTAAAATAAATATTTTGACACTGTCAATAGACAGAAGGTTGGAGGAAAATGGTGAATCGCAGATATCCAACACATCTAACAAATACGCTTAGATGAACAATGTATTAACGGAGAAGTGACTAATGAGATATCAACTTGCAAAGGAGTGTGACAACGTTGCTGTATCTCCCCAACAGAATGGAAAACAGAATTTCAAAAGGGTATATACTTAGAAAGGACTACGCTTTTAAAAAACTTACCTTATGCTGATGATGTAGTAATCCTGGCAGATGAGGAAGAGGACCTTCAGAGAGGAATGTACTTACTGAAATAAATAAGTAGAAAATCTGACATGGAGGTATCGAGAGAAAAACCTAAGGCAATGGCCTTATTGTGAAAGAACACATTACAATGAAAACAGTGGTAGATCAAATGATTTTAGAGCAAGTAAACAACTTCAGTTACCTAGCATGTGAACCGAGATACTCCTACAACAAAGAAGTGGCAATTATTATTAAATTCAGCCACATTTGTGATGCAGTTAACAGAAATCTTAAAAACAGAATTAGGAAAGATACTCAAATTAAATTCTACAAAACAGTAGCAGTCCCAACAATGATCTATGGAAGCGAGATCTGGGTGGTTAGCAAAAATAAAGGTGGTCGTAGTCAGGCACAATAAATGAAATTCTTGAGACAAGTTAAGGGTATTACAACAGAAGACAGACTTAGGAATGAAGAAATTAGAGAATAACTAAAATTTTGTAGTCTAAGTGATGAAATTGTTGAATATAGGGAAACACTGAACTAACACCTAGAAAGAATGGAGTGTGACAGACTCCATAACAGCCTATTTCGACTGATACCTGAAGAGCAGAAGCATAATAAGAAGCTCAGTGACACAGTCAAACGAATGGCACGGGTAGTTACTGTAAAACGGCTTTCCTGCAAACGTAAACTATGTACCTCTCTTCGTTTGGACAGACGTCAATGTTTGCTGCACTGAAGTCTAGACTCTACAGAGCATTAGGAAACAATTGGCTAACATATTGGATCAGTGACCCAGTCACAATATTTGCAAAGCGCTGGCATGCATCATCACAAAGAATAAGCGACCAAACGTTCGGCATCTCTGACCTACTGTGGATTTTGGTAAGCTGTGTTAAATGAAGTTATGAATTAAGTAGACAATGGTTTAGCGTTCAGTCGGCGTCGTGGTCATGATTGATACATTTTAATCATGTACAGTGATGAGCCGAAATATAGTCATCCCCTTTTTAATTGCGTGTTTGCCCGTCTTTTACCGTGTTCATACTGTCACCGTCATTCAGCCACCTTCCATAGCTGCTCACGAATGTAGTTTACCAGCATGCGAGTGGATTGCCGTTTCCAAAGCGCTGGCCACGTGACGGGCTTTAAAAATCTGTCCTTAGTCAAAGCGATCACGCCAGTCGATTTCCCCACTTGTGGCCTATTCGCCTCTACTCCATTTGCACTGTCTGCACTCACATAGCCTGTCGGCGAAGTCACTCGTCAACATCCTGTCTCGTGGTGGACAGTGTTCTCAATGTTTTGGCTCATGAGTTTATAAGAAACAGCGGTAACACATGTTCAGCGATGACCTCTCTCATAGCTCTACCAAGCTCGATTTTTATTTTCTGCAACATATGGAAGATGGACCTTTCTACTCGTTAAAGTGATTTCCATTGCAGCATATTGTCTGGACAGCACATTTTATATGGTTCTATCCGGGTTTCAACTTGTTTAAAGTCATTTCCCAGAAAAGAGGATGCTGACATTGTAACACCCCTGGTTTTGGCGTGTGTTCACCCCAGCTAATTGACTAACAGCTCAACAGAGAGTGCAAAACTGCCGCAATATCGCATAACACAAAGAAAGTAATAAGGCCCTGTGACTCCTGATTGAACTGCGGTGGCAGTGTTGACATTAACTGATTCAGAATTGCCGGCCGCGGTGGTGTAGCGGTTCTAGGCTCGCAGTCCGGAATCGCGCGACTGCTACGGTCGAGGTTCGAATCCTGCCTCGGGCATGGATGTTTGTGATGTCCTTAGGTTAGTTAGGTTTAAGTAGTTCTAAGTTCTAGGGGACTGATGACCACAGCAGTTAAGTGCCATAGTGCTCAGAGCCATTTGAACCATTTGATTCAGAATTGATCCCTTTTTAATTAAAAGGGATGCACAATGATGTTATATTCAGCTATTGAACACCAGATGCAAATTCTGAACATAAAATTAATTAAGAAAGTGACTTGGGATTTCAACTACTTGATTGAAAACAGATGCAGTCGATTAGCACAAATTTACTTTAACTCACGACGTTCAATCATCACATTACATGACTATCCTAACAGGCAGTGAGAATAAATTGCGTTTACACGGAGTAAAGCGCGATCAATCAAAATTAATTCCTATCGACTGACCCAGACGTAATGCGAAGTGCGAGAAGAATTCTACAATACACGGCCCATGAAACCATCGTGGAAACTTTGACGACGTGATCCAACAAATTAATCAGTGGCCTAACTCAAGCTGGGCACATTATCACCGAATTCAGCGTGGCTGGGCGGCGTCGTTGTGCAGACGTCGACTGGCCTCGTGGTGCTGCAAGGCTGCGATCGTCTATTCACTTATAGTTATCTAGCTCAGTACATAGCTGAACGAAAACTTTCTGTCTCCAAGCTCAATCTTTCCATTCCCTAAGTCCTAAACTGCAGAGATGATCACTCTCTCTCAGGCAAGCTGAGTAAAGAACACCACGTCCGCACTCTAGGCAAGCTGGGAATGGAAAAACCTCTACTGAGATTTCTGCAAGTCCAGTCTTCGCCTCAGTTTCCCATCTAGCTAAATTATTTACGCCAATTGCAGTGCAAGTCGCGTTAATTATGCATCGCTTCCCAGTGCTGACCAATGCCTGCTCTGGGAAGTGAACAAATCCCCACAAAATTTTCTTTGTTCTCAACTTCTGCTATTTAGCTTCTCCCAGGCTACCCATCAAAGTCAGCATGTCCATAAAACACCAATCTTTCCGAAATTCTGGCTCCCAGGAGAGTACTTCAAATTCCTTGGTCCTATGTCCCATCGGAGGCTGGCATATTTCATTCTGTCGCTCTTCACCTGATTTACTTCAGGCTCTGTGGACTGTGAATTCAGCGTGAAGTTGCTAGAGTCACGAACACGCACATTTCGGCCTCTGTTGACCGCTCCACAGTTGCTTTGCGTGGCTTTCTCACATGTTTCACTGAAAACGGGACGATGGACATTTATCAACAGGTGTACAAGTTCTCCGTCTGCTTCCCGGTATATAAGCATGGGGTCAACCACACCCTCACTGTCACTCATCTTAAGGCAGCTGGAGGCCACGCCCCATGACCAACTACTCAGAGTTTGAGCCGCCCTAAGCTGCCTATTGTCGCTTCACTTCATGGCTCCCCAGCCACGCGATGCCACCAGACCGCAGTCAACTCTGAATACTTCCGTGGGATAAACTAGCCTCCATAAATCCACGCGTTTCCACAAAGTTTTCATGTCGCGTGAATTACTTTAAAACCATCACCCAACATTAATTATTCCAATACGTCCATACTATACCCTCTACAAGATGCATTGTGCCTTGTCAGTCATTTTTGTTCAGCCCTACTGTTCGCTCAACATGAGTTTGTGATCTTAAAGACTTCATGTAAGGGGCATAGTTCTTGCCATCTTACAACATTCATGAAGTACTTAAGTTTCCATAAAAGTGCTCTGTTGCCCTATAGAAATCTTCACCCACGCGCTTACGAAGGCTGGGCACTAACTTCCCGTTGATGGCGTGGTCATTAGAGATAGAACAGAAGCCTAATATACTGGGGATTATGGAGAGACATGTCTGTTCCACATATTGGCGTCCACTTCAAGACTACTACAGCCATCACGAGAGAGCTGGGTGGGATGCAGTGCTAAGAACCTACACTTGCTCGAGAATGTCATGGAAACATAATTGAAAATAACATCTTGATAATGAAATAATAAGCAAGCAGTTGTGTAAAAGACATTTAACTTTGTTCAGGCAGTTAGCGCCCTTCTTCATAAACGTCGATAATGTGATGCATACAGCAAAAAACCATGGTCATATAGTTAACAGTGCTTGTACAAAATTAGTATTAGGGTGAGTAGTTTGGCTGCTTGTCTTTCCTTTATCTGTGACTGAGACGCCCTGCTGAAATCAGTGAGACGTCCTGCTAAACCCGCAGGATAGAACAGATAGTTTAAGTCGTGGAAAGGAGCCAAAATAATGGGCTGTCAGTTATACTCGAACATACCGCCTTTTATTTGATCAAATATTACAAGAGCCAAGATTTTTTTTAAAAAAATCACAACTTAACTTTTGGAACTTAATTAGCGGCTGAATGCGCCGTAGAATCTCATGCCTTAAGGGCAAGACCACTTCAATTTAAAAACGGCTGAAAGCCAATAACTTAAAGCTCAACCAAAATCAGAAATTTAAAAAATCCAGTGAAATCTTAAAATATTTCCTTAACTAGGCTGAAGGCCTAAAGAAACTGACACTTTAAGAGCAAACAACTTAAACTCAAAATCGGCTGAAGGCCCAACACGTAAGTCTCAACAACATTAATTTTAAAAATGCCAAACGCTTTACGCTAAAACAGTTCTTAAATTAGGCTGAAGGCGCAAACCATCTGACACCTTAAGGGGAAAACAACCTTGATGAAAAAATCGGCTAGAAGCCATAAAAGTACAAACAACAAGAACAAACAAGAAAAGGCAGTACACCCAAGGGCGCTCAGAAGTTCCGAGGGTCGGCCTGGAATTCAAACACTAACGCACGCTTAGGTGAGACAGGCAGTCGGCCCAATCATTGTCGATCCGACGACAACCCAACCAACAGACACTTGTGAGGCAAACTGAGGAGCTCCTTGATTGAAAAGTAGCGGCTACGGTCTCGTAAACTGACTAAACGGCCGGGAGAGTGGTGTGCTGTCCACATGCCCCTCCATATCTGCATCCAGTGACGCCTGCGGGCTGAGGATGACACGGTGGCCTGTCGGTACCGAGGGTCCTTCCTGCCCTGTTCGCAGAGGAGTTTAAAATCTAAGCTTACAACTTGTATGGTGAGTGTACTAAACGTAATCCCCAGTAGTTACTGCATAGGCTTCTGCCTTCTTTTAAAAAAAGTGATATCACTCTAGTAATCTTTCAGTCCTTGGGGATAAATTTTCTCTTCCATCAATCGTTTAAGAGACGTAACAGTCGTAGATATAGCATCATTCCTCCACATTTTAGCCGTTCAGATTTAATACCATCTCTTCCTGTCGCTTTTATGTTCCCAAGTGATGTTAAGACAGATTTCATTTCGTCAAGCTGTATTTAATCTAATCGCTTGTCATCTATTGCTCCAGTTTCAGTTTCTTGTGCGGTATCATCATACCATAGTGCTTTGAAATAATTTATTCACTGTTCTTATTCAGCCGGACTCGGTGGGCGAGCGTTTCTAGGCGCATCAGTCCGGAACCGCGCGACTGCTACAGTCGGAGGTTCGAATCCTGCCTCGGGAATGGATGTGTGTGATGTCCTTAGGTTGGTTAGGTTTAAGTAGTTTTAAGTTCTAGGGGACCGATGAGCTCAGATGTTAACTCCCCTACTGCTCAGAGCCATTTGAACCAGTTTGTTCTTATTCAACATTGTTTATTAGGATCTTCTCTTTCTCTGGTGTTCTTACGGTTTCTAAAACTTTAAAGGCCGTGTCTGCCTCCCTTGAACACCATTCTCGTTATCAGAAATAAATCTGTCCCAGTGAACTTGTTGTGCCTTTCTTACTACACAGGAAGCAATATTTCTTCTCTGCTTATTAGACAGCATTTTTTCAGCTATGGGGTTGCTTATGTATATCATATAATCATCCAGTTTTTGTTTAAAAGCTTTTCTTATAGAGTATCCGCATTTCAAATATTTGATCGCTTCCCTTTTTCTTCAGCGATGGATTTCCTGCTGATTTACATGTCACGTTCTTTAGATGCTGCCATTCTTCTTCTATGTTATCATTACGAGGTGCATTCAAGTTCTAAGGCCTCCGATTTTTTTTCTAATTAACTACTCACCTGAAATCGATGAAACTGGCGTTACTTCTTGACGTAATCGCCCAGCAGACGTACACATTTTTCACAACGCTGACGCCATGATTCCATGGCAGCGGTGAAGGCTTCTTTACGAGTCTGTTTTGTCCACTAGAAAGTCGCTGAGGCAGTAGCAGCACGGCTGGTGAATGTGCGGCCACGGAGAGTGTCTTTCATTGTTGGAAAAAGCCAAAAGTCACTAGGAGCCAGGTCAGGTGAGTAAGGAGCATGAGGAATTACTTCAAAGTGGTTATCTCGAAGAAACTGTAGCGTAACGTTAGCTCGAGGTGTGGGTGCGTTGTCTTTGTCAAACAGCACACGCACAGCCCTTCCCGGACGTTTTTGTTGCAGTGCAGGAAGGAATTTGTTCTTCAAAACATTTTCGTAGGATGCACCTGTTACCGTAGTGCCCTTTGGAACGCAATGGGTAAGGATTACGCCCTCGCTGTCCCAGAACATGGACACCATCATTTTTTCAACACTCGCGGTTACCCGAAATTTTTTTGGTGGCGGAGAATCTGTGTGCTTCCATTGAGCTGACTGGCGCTTCGTTTCTGGATTGAAAAATGGCATCCACGTCTCATCCATTGTCACAACCGACGAAAAGAACGTCCCATTCATGCTGTCGTTGCGCGTCAACATTGCTTGGCAACATGCCACACGGGCAGCCATGTGGTCGTCCGTCAGCATTCGTGGCACCCACCTGGATGACACTTCCCGCATTTTCAGGTCGTCATGCAGGATTGTGTGCACAGAACACACAGAAATGCCAACTCAGGAGGCGATCTGTTCAACAGTCATTCGGCGATCCCCCAAAACAATTCTCTCCACTTTCTCGATCATGTCGTCAGACCGAGCCCGAGGTTGTTTCGGTTTGTTATCACATGATGTTCTGCCTTCATTAAACTGTCGCACCCACGAACGCACTTTCAACACATCCATAACTCCATCACCACATGTCTCCTTCAACTGTCGATGAATTTCAATTGGTTCCACACCACGCAAATTCAGAAAACGAATGATTGCACGCTGTTCAAGTAAGGAAAACGTTGCCATTTCAAGTTTTTTAAAACAGTTCTCATTCTCGCCGCTGGCGGTAAAATTCCATGTGCCGTACAGTGCTGCCATCTCTGGGACGTATTGGCAATGAACGCGGCCTCATTTTAAAATAATGCGCATGTTTCTATCTCTTTCGAGTCAGGAGAAAAAAAATCGGGGGCCTTAGAACTTGAATGCACCTCGTAGTTTGAAATACCGTATGGGTCAAAAAGCAAGTTTTGCCCAAGGGAGACTGACAGAAAAGAAAGGAAAAAGGAAGCAGGAAGCAAGTAATTGGAAGTTTTATTATACTTAGGTAAGGGCCATGTTGTTGCCATCCACATACAGCAAAGAAGGGAGCCCCTAACGGAACTACACTTTCTCTGGAATCCCACCAAATGAATGGTCTGGCACGAGTGGGCTACCAGGAACATTGCTGCCGCCAGAATAGTTCAGTGAATCGTTGAGGCAGACAAACCTCCCCATCGACGTTATGGTGTGTGTCTTTCACAACTGTGCAAAATTATGTTGGTAGTCGTCACGTAAGATTCACCTATGTAAATGAATAACATCAGTTTTATCAGGTTCTACACACTTCACCTTTGTACTCGTATTTTGAATGGTATCATCGGTGGCCAGATTCTAGCTGCTCTTCTAACAAAATCCACAGAAAAATGTGTGTGCTCGTGTTTCTCAGTGCTCTGGTAGTGATAATTCGAAGGAGTGAAAGAAAAGAGAATCTTTAAAACGGACAAAGCGAGCAGTAAAGTAGAACAACAGTGACATACCTTGCCACTTGTGATGCCTTTCAGAAAATAAAAGGTGAAACGTGTATGGCAAGACAAAACAACTTTTATTCAATTGCACAACACGGACTTAATGTTATAATTATCAACATACGTCAACGTAACGTAAGGCGACAGGGCAACGAAACTAAAGGCGTACATTTTGGTAAATTTTGGAGCCTCACTATTGAGAAACAAGTACGCGACTATTGGATTCTAAAATGATAGTGAAAAATAAATAAATGAAATATGTTGGCAGACGTAATTCTTTTGCAATTAAGCAAGAAATGAACCTCCTTTAGCTGAATGCCTTTTAGCGAACCAAGTAGGACGCTCCTTCTTAAGCTCCAGTCCAGCCTTGATACGCTATTATATTTTGAGCAGACGGTGACAGTAGTTATACATAAGGAAGTCCTACTGCTTGAGCGCCTCTTCGGCCCTGTTAGCGGGGTATTATGTGGAACTTAGGTGACCTCATACCTCCCACGCTGTATGAGATGTAGCACACAGGAAAATAGGACGTAGACAGCTCTTTAATACGGATAAGATTACAGCGATGTCAAACCTGCACACAGCTGTATTTAGAGCAATAGCGAGAGTCCAATCGTTAATTTTCGTATACTCTGTAACGAGACGGAAATACACTCCTGGAAATGGAAAAAAGAACACATTGACACCGGTGTGTCAGACCCACCATACTTGTTCCGGACACTGCGAGAGGGCTGTACAAGCAATGATCACACGCACTGCACAGCGGACACACCAGGAACCGCGGTGTTGGCCGTCGAATGGCGCTAGCTGCGCAGCATTTGTGCACCGCCGCCGTCAGTGTCAGCCAGTTTGCCGTGGCATACGGAGCTCCATCGCAGTCTTTAACACTGGTAGCATGCCGCGACAGCGTGGACGTGAACCGTATGTGCAGTTGACGGACTTTGAGCGAGGGCGTATAGTGGGCATGCGGGAGGCCGGGTGGACGTACCGCCGAATTGCTCAACACGTGGGGCGTGAGGTCTCCACAGTACATCGATGTTGTCGCCAGTGGTCGGCGGAAGGTACACGTGCCCGTCGACCTGGGACCGGACCGCAGCGACGCACGGATGCACGCCAAGACCGTAGGATCCTACGCAGTGCCGTAGGAGACCGCACCGCCACTTCCCAGCAAATTAGGGACACTGTTGCTCCTGGGGTATCGGCGAGGACCATTCGCAACCGTCTCCATGAAGCTGGGATACGGTCCCGCACACCGTTAGGCCGTCTTCCGCTCACGCCCCAACATCGTGCAGCCCGCCTCCAGTGGTGTCGCGACAGGCGTGAATGGAGGGACGAATGGAGACGTGTCGTCTTCAGCGATGAAAGTCGCTTCTGCCTTGGTGCCAATGATGGTCGTATGCGTGTTTGGCGCCGTGCAGGTGAGCGCCACAATCAGGACTGCATACGACCGAGGCACACAGGGCCAACACCCGGCATCATGGTGTGGGGAGCGATCTCCTACACTGGCCGTACACCACTGGTGATCGTCGAGGGGACACTGAATAGTGCACGGTACATCCAAACCGTCATCGAACCCATCGTTCTACCATTCCTAGACCGGCAAGGGAACTTGCTGTTCCAACAGGACAATGCACGTCCGCATGTATCCCGTGCCACCCAACGTGCTCTAGAAGTCAACTACCCTGGCCAGCAAGGTCTCCGGATCTGTCCCCCATTGAGCATGTTTGGGACTGGATGAAGCGTCGCCTCACGCGGTCTGCACGTCCAGCTCGAACGCTGGTCCAACTGAGGCGCCAGGTGGAAATGGCATGGCAAGCCGTTCCACAGGACTACATCCAGCATCTCTACGATCGTCTCCATGGGAGAATAGCAGCCTGCATTGCTGCGAAAGGTGGATATACACTGTACTAGTGCCGACATTGTGCATGCTCTGTTGCCTGTGTCTATGTGCCTGTGGTTCTGTCAGTGTGATCATGTGATGTATCTGACCCCAGGAATGTGTCAATAAAGTTTCCCCTTCCTGGGACAATGAATTCACGGTGTTCTTATTTCAATTTCCAGGAGTGTATTTGCAACTACCTGAAAGAAGTCGATGACTGGAAAATAAGAGTCTCCCTACCTATAATGGAACAAATATGCGGTTCCTATTTCATCATATCACGTTCAACATCACGAAGAAAACGTCTTTCTTTATGACAGAGTTAATTAAATCACGGTAGTGTCGGGTGGCATCTAATTTGAGTTCTCATGCGAGAAAAAACTTCTGTCATTGATTTCTTCCTACCGGATACCGGAGAACACTTGATGGACCAGAGTTACTACTGCCTCATTGTCCTGTGTCGTTGCATTTCAAAGCTTTCAGCTGCTTCTGATTCACGGGCTACGTACGATAAAAGGTATAATCATTTGTCACCCAAGTGTTAATCTTGTATCGCGTGTTGCTAGTGGTGTTTTACTATCTCCGTAACACTGACAGCATTTGCTACTCAAACGCATGGCGAAATGTTCTTCTTTGGTTCTTCCCTTGCTCCTTTATCAATATTACCTGGAAAGGACCCAAGCTGACGAGGAGCACACAGAAGTCTGTCGTACGAGGGTATTATAAGTTACTTATTTCGTAGCAGAATTTAATTTTCTTAGGATTGTAGCATCGAATCTCAGTCTGGTGCTTCTGTTCCTCCCTTGCCTTAATTTTGAGTGGTCCCCTGAACTGGTAAAAGTGTTGTGCTGAATGCATTGAGAAATAAATAAAACTAACACATGTGCCAGAACTTGCCTCGATTTAGAATATTCATCTGCCCTAATAAATGAAAACTGTGTCCATATCTTTTCAGTATAAGAAACGTGAAGTGAAAAATTAAAAGAGAAACTTCAATAGATACTATATAAGCCGTCAGCGTTAAAGGAAAGGTAGAGAGACCGCTAAAAATAATGAATAGGTAAATGTCACGGAATTCAGTTCAGTGTTAAAAATAGCCTGGAAAAATAAACTGTAGCAGAAAAGAATAGGAAACTACTCACAGTTGCGTGAAATTAAAATCAAAGGAATCAACACAAGAGTGCAAAAGACGTTTTCTGTTAAATGCAGAGTTGCGAAAGGATAGATGGAAAGCGTACACTGGCAGCCACCACGAGGGAAACGAACCGTCTGTTGGCATCACAGAGAAGGAAATGGGAGTCGATATGAATGACATAGGAGATTCAGGACTGGAATTAAAGTTTAACTGAGTTTTGTAACACCTGACTTGAAACGAGAAAAATTTCTGTGGGAAGTGGTAATCAAACGATTATTACAGATAGTTTGCAGAATGTATGTGTCTAGCGGCCTGTCTTTCGGAATATCATCCTCATAACCCAAAGCTGGCTAATTCAGTACAAACGCACAGCCAGCATATCAAGCAGACAGAGGCTGACGAGAAAGATACACAGAAGAATAGAAAAGAAAATTGATGATGGGAGTATGTGACGTCCAGCTTGACTTTCGAGAAGGTAATGTAATGTCAAAATATTAACATATTATGTTCTACTGAGGACAAAGATTCGTTGTTTCATAGATAAAGAACAAAAGAAGAAATATTCGTCAACAGCAAAACTTAATATCATGATAGTAGTAGGCCCTTACTATAATGTCGCATTAGCAAATGTGAAAAATCAATAATTTCGTTTTGGTAAATATACGTAAGACAACTTTGAAAAAAATTCTGATTTTTTGCAGATGGCAAATTACAGCGCAATTTAAGCTATGCTGCAAATGTCAGACAGCCATATAAACAATATGAAATACTGAACAATATACTATTCTGTTAATCTTGTTAAAGTAAATAACATAATCTCAAATCTGACATGTATTATTACGCAAAATTTCTTTAGATGTCATTTAACAATGAAAATGAACCCACTGACGATAGCCAAACTTCCTCGGAATATGTTAGGGTATTAAAGAAGAGATCGTGGGTTTGCGTAAGGCGCAACAACATTTTTATAATTATATAGCAGAATAAATATTAGGACAATGATGTAATTCTATTTTTATTTTTCTAATTTGAATCATCTTTACTTCTTAGCATCTTTTTTTAATGAACCATGATATGAAATCTTCATTGGAATATATTTTAAACGTTTTGTGGTTTTCCTTACTTTAATGGAATTCAGTTGTTTGACTCCTTATTGAATGGAAACCTTATTACTTCAATTCCAATATCGAATCGTAGCCCTGGTTATTAAATGTTCGTTGCAACTCTAAAATGCATGGACCGTTTGTGGATTATTGAGATTGGCGGACAGGAAATTAATTTATGAGAGGTAAGGCAAGAATGCGAGAGAATGTGTTAAAAAGGTGGCTTTTATGGCAAGCTGTTTTGGAGAAATCCGAAAAAAGAGCTGTCTTCAGAGCGAACACAGGAACGGTGGAATTCGTAGAGAACACGGTGGAATACGATTTCCTCGGTTACTACGTGCCATCCGTTATTACTCTTTTCTTTAGTGAAATGTGATGAATAAAATATATTCCTCGTGGTATTCGAATTTCATACCAAAGTAATAAGTACTTCTTTACGAGGCTTTCAGCAAACAAATTGAACTCTCCAAACAGAAATTTGCTTACGAGTTACAGTAAATGAAGGGTAAGGGCATTGGAATTTGCACAGTGCAATACGATTACACATAGTATCTATGAACAAACACTCAGGCCTGGACGAGACGAGATATATCAATAACATACCGTACTGCCTTCATACCGTCCAGCAATAACGTCTCTGAATAACGTTATTGTCGAAGGAGAGGTACTCAGCAACCAGTCGCAATCCCATTAATTTTTATTACTGTTGCATGTCTAGATATCGCTTATAAAAAGCCCCATTCAGTGCATTTGATCTAAAATCGAATAATCTCAACAGTTCCTTGTGGAATCAAAGTTGGTTAACGCTGTTATATCATCAGCTCTATCAATCTTTCTTTCAATGCGCCACATTGGAAGCGTTTTCTCAGTAGAGAAATAGCTCCACTAACAGTAAACATATTTAACCGTTTGCTCGAACAACTATCCACACTTAGACACTGGAAAGTAGCACAGTCACACCAACGGAACAGAAAGGAAATAGAAATAATACGCTGAATTATGCACTAATATCACTGAAATAGACTTGCAGTAGAAGTTTGGAACGTATACCGTTTCCGTACATTATGAATTACGTCGAAGATAACGATCTATCAGTAAATGTCGTTGTTGTAAAATGCAACTAGCTCTTTTTTTACACGATTTAGTGGCTGCTGTCGACAAAAGTTCCCAGTTTTATTCCATATTTCTAGATTTTCTAAAGCCATTGACACCGTTCCCCATGAGCGTCCTATGATCAAATAGTGTACCTAAACAGAATCGTCGTAGTTTGAGGATTTCTCGTCAGGAATGTCTTTGTTCGTGATAACTGACGCAAAGTCATCTAGTGAAACAGAAGTGATACCTAGGGCTTGACGAAGACGTTTTATAAGTCCTATGCTCTACTTAATTTATGTAGACTACAGTCTCAGCTACTTTCCTAGGTTGTTTAATGATGCTGTCGTTTACCATGTATCGTGACATCAGAATGTCAAAACGAACTGCAATATGAGCTAAGCACATCTCAACGATGGCAAAAGTGCCAGTTGAACCTAAATATGTCTTTCAAATAACCCTAAATATCAAGAAATGTGAGGTCCTTTACATGAGTACTCAATATAATCTGTTAATTGGGGTTAGACAGTAAATTACACATATCTATAGTTTATCGATTCAACGAAATACCTAGGAATTGCAGTTACGAAATGTCATATAGCAATTGTTGTAGGGAAGGTGAAACAGAGATAGGGTTATATCGAGAGAACAGTTAGAAGTTGCCACAAATATACTGAGGATACTGTCTACACAACGTTTGTCCGTCCTGTTCCGCGGAATTGTTGCGTTGTATGGCATCATTACCAGATAGAATACAACGAGAACGTTGAAAACATTCAACCAATGAAACTACGCTAGTACCATTGCTAAACACGGGAGGGAGAGTCACCGATTTCATACGTGCGTTCAGGTGGCGGTCATTACGTTTTACGTTTGGGCGAGATTTTTTCATGAAATTTCAATCACAAGACTTCTCCTTAGAATGCGAAAATAATAAAGTTTAGGTTTCTAAACGCTGTAGAAAGAAAACCACGGCTCAGAAGACGTCGAACTGAAACAGCATATTATTGACGCAGTTGGAATTTGATCAATAGATGGAACTGTAAGCGTGAGAATAGACATATCAAAAGACACGCGGGACACAGCTTTTCCTCAGTTTGCGTCCGATATTCCATTGTCTCCAGGAAGGTTCACGCGCCGCTGGTAAAGGTCTTTTACAAGAACGATGTCTTTGCGTCAGAATTCCTGCAGAAGTTCCGGTTGCTCAAGAATATGAAAAGGGACGTTGGTAAGGCTCTGGAGGAAATGGCCACAAAATTTGAGAAGACAGCTTCTTTTGAAATGCAGTAGATCAGAGGGAGGAAAGAGGTTGTTCCTCAAACTACTGTAGCTTTGTGACACAGAGCGTTATCCTTCTGGGAAGAGCAGTCGCCTTCGGGGTGGACCTGGAGGACGAAGGGATGCAAATGATTCGCAATGACAGTCACGTGGCTCACGGCTGTCTAGTGTGATACATAAAGCGTAATTTACTATTTTTCTTGAGTATTAATAAATTTTATTCGGTAATAAATATTTTAAGCGAAGGAACCACTAGAACTTTTTATACCACATAGCTGACTGAATTTTGTGTATCACTCTTCTATCATGATGTCCGAGTTTTTAGTCCTCTGTCTTCACAATATCTGGTATCGGCTTTGACACGAGCAGTTCTTAGTTCTGACTACTTTTATTAGGTAAGCGTTACATACATAATACTGTATGTATAACAGAATGGTGTACGACACTCAGGGACGTAGCGATTTATGTAATACTCTGGAGACGGATTTGTTGCATTATTAAAATTAATGGGAATTAACGTATCCTTGTTTCACATTTGCGTCCAGAAACATGAACTGTTGGATTTTACCGTAGAAGACTGCTCTTAAATATTGCTGGTACCGCTGGATGGAATTTAAGCAACTGCGAGAATCAGTAAGTAAACTACACCGGTGCGTCATTTTGTCCTCGCACACTGTACTGATTATTAAGCTGCCAAACGTACTTGCAAATAACATGGTTTGAATTCGGTTGATGTCTCAAGTTAACAATTACCTGTATCTTTATAAATAACTCGTATTTAATCGAAATTTTCTGTTGTATTTAATCACTACTGATTACGCTGACTAGCCTAAAGTGGAAAAACACCAATATGTGATCCTGTAATTAGTAATCATTGGTTAGCCCTGTTCACGGTTAAGAACTTACACTGACAGTAATACCTAGAACTACAGAGCTCATCAACGTATTTGAGTGTGACCACGCTATTTGTAACTTGCACTACAGAACCAGTAGGCTAAGGTTTTATTACATGCTGCCAAGTAAACAGCTGTAAACTATACTTAATCTTCTATCTGATGCTGTTATTTTTGCAACGAGACAGGGCGTGGTGTATCAAACTGATCATATCGCTTATACACGTGATTATTTATTAAATTTCACTAACAAAACACACAATAAATTAAAAATGTCTTTAAAGTAAGACAAGGAAGACGTAAGAGCACAACAGCAATAGAAATATTATTCATTCAGATTTCTTTTCGTCAATGTTGGGTTGTGGTAACAAATGATAACATCCACTTTTTTCACTTGCTTCTTTATTAAATTTCACTAATTAAACTCATTATAAATGACAAATATATTTACAGAAAGGCAATGATGACATTGTAGCACAATAACAATGGTAACATTACTTATTCAGTTATATCATCGCCACTTTAAGACTGCCGTAGCATATGAGAAATTTCACCACACTCAGAACAAAAAATATCAATGTGCACCAACAGATTGGCTTTTGGCACATTTTGCAACAATATTTTGTCAGTCTTTTCTTTACTGTGCAGGTATTAGACTTCTTCCTCTTGCCTGCAGTTCTTTTTTCTCCTTTCCTGCTTTCGTCTTCTGCTTTATCGTCACACGTTGGCCTATAATGTCGTAGCCTCAGTTGAAGATCCCTGTGAACTCCTGTGGTGTCCAAACTTCTTGGAGCAAGTGTGGTAGAACTAATACATGAGATAGATGTTTCAGGAATACTTTTCTTCTGATACAATTCCCACTGTTGCCACAATAGATTACTTCTGCATTGATTCCACTCATGTTGATCACTGCAAAAGATGTAACCATGGGCTAACGGTGCACGTTTCTTGCAACACTGTACGAAAAGGTCAACTTATCTGTAGTGTCGACTCCACCTTTGGTGCTATTATAAAATGTTACAATCGATGGCTTTAGTTCATCTCCAGTGTCAGTATCTACTGAATTATCGTCATGCAAACTTGATTCTGGGATCACACACTTCCCTTTCCAGGAACATAGGAAATTAGAGTATATCCTTCCTTGACGCCAATAAGTAAACTGTTGGCAGCCCTTCCTTTACTGGTAGCAAACTCAGGAGGAATCTCACGCTTGTTTTTCTTTGTAGTTACTACAAGAGAAAGATTTTTCCTTCATAACTCTTTTATCAAGTCAATACTAGTAAACCATTTATCTGCGGTCACATTTCGACATGACTGATAAGTGGGTTCACATAGTCGCAGAACAACATCAGAAAGTTTATTGGTTACGTGAGATAATCCTTCTGGTTGCAACGCAGCGTATATTTCCAAATTCTACAGGTAAAATACTTGGGAATCCACAAGAGCATATATCTTAATCCCATATTTCTTTGCTTTGCTAGGTACATGTTGGCGAAAACAGCACCTCCCACGGAATCCTTCCAGTTTCTCATCTACTGTAACATTTCTCCTCAGGTGTAGGAGTTCTGGCAGTTCTGTACAAATATAGAAAATATTTCTCGAATCACTGTTGCTTCGCGAGGTAGCCGAGCGGTCTCAGGCGCATTGCCACGGTTCGCGCGGCTACTCCGTCGGAGGTTCGGGTCCTCCCTCGGGCATGGGTGTGTGTCTGTGTTGTCCTTAGCGTAAGATAGTTTAAGTTAGATTAAGTAGTGTGTAAGCTTAGGGACCGATGACCTCAGCAGTTTGGTCCCATAAGACCTTACCACAAATTTCCAAAATTTTCGAACTGCTGTTGTCTTGTCTAATCATCTCCTTTCATCGCGAATGCACGATTGTCAAATCTAAGATACCGCATAATGAATTTAAAATGTTTTATATTAATTTCGAGGTGAAATTTCTCAATGCCATCCCCATCAGTTCCCCGCAGTTTCGTCTGTTACTTTTGTTTACTCCAGCTAAAAATAAGAGACAGATCACGGCTTTCAATTCAATGATGTCTATTTGTCTTGCGTCTCTCCCAAGCTGGAATGAAGCTTTGACGCTCTCAGTATACTGATTTGTACACAAAACTATAATAGACAACAATTCGTCATTTGTGAGGCAATTCCAGCATTCCAAAGGCGTTCTCGCTGCTTTTGCCACACCTACATGTCTAGGTAACTTCCGAATAATATTCAGAGCCCTGAATCGTACTCTCTGCGATGGTGGAACTTTTTACCATTTGGTCTCTTTGTCCGTTCCAATACAGTAACGGCCGTTTTCCTTAAGAACTTCCTCGTCATCTTCACTGTCGGCCTCCTTTGTTTCTAAGTCTTCCGGCCCAGCTTCAACCCCGTCATCACCATCGTGTCCACTCCGTCTTCAAAATCTTCGTGAAATTCATTATTATCCCCTTCCAATAGCATTTTTTGGATTTCTGCAACACTATTTTGGTCGCGGAGGTTGTATGTCTTACTGTAGCCTCCCATCATGAAGTATATCCCTCACAAATCTTGAAATCCTATAAAAAAAGCAATGGGGCGCGGTGTATCAATTTGATGCTTGATATTCAGACAACTGTAAAAGACGAATAAACGCTCCAAAAATAGTATAAGCGCATTTTACATTCTAAGTTAGCTTCCTACTACTTACTAAGTTACTTTGATAATCAAAGAAATTGCCTTTTGAAATGTAACGGGAACGGGCGCGGTGTATCAAACTGAGCAGTCAGCAAATATCTCGACAACAGGGCAGTCGCGTTGATACTGAAGCACACAACAATGGAAAGCGTTCGGAGAAGGGAAGCTGCTAGCGAGAAGGCGTCAGTGCTGCCAACTGCTGACAAATAATTTACATCAAATATCGACGTGTGTCAATATGAACAGCAGCGCCCAACGGAAGGTTAACCACAGTTCTTTTAGTCCATAACTATACCGTTGTCTGAGTAGGCCAAAAGTGTATGCAGAACACAGATTCTCTTAGTTGTTACGTTAGCAACACCATCGTTCACAACAAGACTGTACCATCTTTTAGCGGGAAGGTACCAGCACACATACCAAGCAACTCAAATGGCAGTTACATATGTTGCAGTTGTGGTCTTCAGTCCTGAGACTGGTTTGCTGCAGCTCTCCATGCTACTCTATCAAGTACGTACTGCAGCCTACATCGTTCTGAATCTGCTTAGTGTACTCATCTCTTGGTCTCCCTCTACGATTTTTACCCTCAACACTCCCCTCCAATACTAAATTGGTGACCCCTTGATGCCTCAGAACATGTCCTACCAACCGATACCTTCTTCTAGTCAAGTTGTGCCACAAACTCCTCTTCTCCCCAATTCTATTCAATACCTCCGCATTAGTTATGTGATCTACCCATCTAATCCTTAGGGTTCTTCTGTAGCACCACATTTGGAAAGCTTCTATTCTCGTCTTGTCCAAACTATTTATCATCCATGCTTCACTTTCATACATGGCTACACTCCATACAAATACTTTCAGAAACGACTTCCTGACACTTAAATCTATACCCGATGTTAACAAATTTCTCTTCTTCAGAAACGCTTTCGTTGCCATTGCCAGTCTACATTTTATTTCCTCTCTACTTCGACCATCATACAGTTACATAAAGAACTGCCGAAAGCCAGCTGCCACATGCAGAAACCTCATCAGTACGATATCCACGAATTTAGTCACACAGACATAATGCCTGAAACTGAGCGAGTATAAACCTCGCTACCAGAGGATCGACTCGGATCGCAAATTCAACGTCATAGTAAGAACGTCAGCAACCTACACTGATAACAACCAAGGTAAAAGGCAACAGTCGAAAATAACATCCAAAATTCAATATCGCAGCTCAGACCCTATTATCCACCTTCTTCTACAGCAGTAGGAATCTGCCTATTCTACATCTGAAGTGGAAAGTCCTACTGGTCGAACGGAGCCACCTCTGGCACTCACTACCACTAAACTGTCGCTGTCCAGCAGAAGGTGCACACCCTGCCACGTCAGCTGAGCGTGCCTCCTCAGCCTCAGTACTCATGTGGCAACACGTAACCTCGCCGTACGGAATGGCCGCCAAGAAAATGGACCCCACATTATAAAAGCGGTGGTTGTAATTGCAAGCTGGATGACCAATCGGCACAATCTCCCCTCCTGAAAACTTGAGACTTTCACGGGCCACATGCGGTAGTCTAATTTTACTGTGACGATGTTACTTGCAGAAAGACTTTACCTGGGAGATGCGGACATGAATAACCTTACCATTCTTATCATATCTGAGCTGCGTGGTAAATGGAGCAAGAAAATGATCTCATAAAGCGGGCTAAAGGTTTGTATGAAACTTTCTCACTTGCCCAGCTTATCGCTACGAAATTCTTCTTGAACATCGTATCATGAATACGATAATCAAAACGATGCCTCTTGCTATTATATCTAAGCATTTTCCTTCGACGCACCACTAGCACATGGTTCCAGGGTTGGTGTTATTGTAGGAGAAACCTCTCCACCAGCAAATCATCAATTCCCGACAAAAAACTTAACAGGCAGTGGAATTATGATTACTCAGGTTTAGTGGTATTAAAAGCGTAGGATGTCCAGCTTGCCATATTGCCTCATCTTGTCTGTTTACTGTGATGATATTCTATGATGACCACTCACAAACTGCAGTTTCTCAGCAAAGGAGGGGTCTGGTGAGTATGGATGACTGGGTTGATGTTTAATCCCCATACCAAAACAAAAAATTTAAGTCTTTAGAGATACTGTACATACAGAGGTATTACTTGTACCCAACTGGGACAAAAATTCTCAATATGCTGACTGATACCCAAGCAGTAGCTGCTGTGGCCGGAACCAACAAGGTAGACCTAGAGAATGGATCAACAAGGATGAAGTTATATACACGCCCGCTTTTGGAATGCGATGATCGTCCAACAAAATCCACACGAACTTTACCCATAGGTCTCTTCTCTGCTTCAGAAGCGAGATGTCCAGCAACGGTATTCTGAACTGGTTTACTTGCGGCGTAAAGTCGACAGTTCCTAGCAAACTCCTTAGCATCTGGGCCAATTTGAGGCCGAATGAAGTTATCTCTCACCTTCTCCAAATCTTTGTGCACTCAGATGTGTCCACCCGTTGGATATAAATGTAAATACTGTAATAGACAGGCAACTGCCTCCACCGGAAGTACCACTGTAGGCCTATGGTCATAGTGAGCCCGACAACACAGAACATCCGTCCTCACTACGTACGGATGACAGTTTTCCCAGATTTATCCTCTTCTTTATACCAATTACTCCGGTGTCTTGCTCCTTATACTTCTCTACGCCTGTAAAGAGTGAAGGAAACTCCAACAACACAAGGTTGCTTTCACTCGGGTGTTGGACTTGTGGTTTTATTTATTCTTGTTGGTGCTGAAGGTGAATGTCACTTTGTCCCTTCTCGGGTTTCAGGCCTCTACAATACGGCTGAGCACGTGTTGTTTGATGTACTTTAAATTAAGGGCTCCAAAACTCTTTCTTACTTTACAGACACAGTCGCCTAATGCCGCATTCAACTCCCGTTCTCTGTCATAATGTGAATAAATTAAAAATTGCATAGCAGGCCTGATGTCATACCCGTAACCACTAGCTGGTGAACTACTTCTAATAAATCATCCCGTGCTATGGCACCCTTTAAAACTGTGACAACCTACCTTTCTCATTTGCAGCAATTAACGCCAACAAGTCCTGACCACTAACTTCAAGGACTTGGCCTTTTTCTTGTAGGTTTACCAACACATACAAAAATTTAACTATGTAAGTGATCGAAATGTTATAAAAGCCTCATTATTCTTAAAATAATCCAGTGGAGGATTACGTATCTTTGCAAACACGTAAGAGTTTTAAATCACAAGCGGTTTTATCCCCGGCTTCACATTGTGTTATGCCTCAACAGTTCGACCTACATATCAGCCGACACATGCACTTAACCGATCTATTAACTCCCTCAAACAACATTGAAATTACAAACAGTCCTGTCGGAGGAACATCCGCAGCTGAGCATTATACCAGAGGCTGAAAATACCACTACAGTGGTACGGCTTTTTTTTTTTAGACCACAATCTTTTCGGGCTCTTCTGCGCTCATTTTCAGGTGTCTTGCTGTGAGCCCGAGCGCCGCGGTGGACGAGTACAAGGCACGGTGGGTCATCAGGTGTTGTAACGTGGTGCTGTGATCTCGAACGCCGCGGTGGTCGAGTCAAGACATGGTGTGTCACACACAGCGTCTTGTACTCGTCGCTACGGCGTTCGGAGTTACATCACCAATTTAAAATACTTGAAGATAGGCGTGTAAGAGCCCGAAACCAGTCGTGATCTACACTCCTGGAAATTGAAATAAGAACACCGTGAATTCATTGTCCCATGGACGGGAAACTTTATTGACACATTCCTGGGGTCAGATACATCACATGATCACACTGACAGAACCACAGGCACATAGACACAGGCAACAGAGCATGCACAATGTCGGCACTAGTACAGTGTATATCCACCTTTCGCAGCAATGCAGGCTGCTATTCTCCCATGGAGACGATCGTAGAGATGCTGGATGTAGTCCTGTGGAACGGCTTGCCATGCCATTTCCACCTGGCGCCTCAGTTGGACCAGCGCTCGTGCTGGACGTGCAGACCGCGTGAGACGACGCTTCATCCAGTCCCAAACATGCTCAATGGGGGACAGAGCCGGAGACCTTGCTGGCCAGGGTAGTTGACTTCTAGAGCACGTTGGGTGGCACGGGATACATGCGGACGTGCATTGTCCTGTTGGAACAGCAAGTTCCCTTGCCGGTCTAGGAATGGTAGAACGATGGGTTCGATGACGGTTTGGATGTACCGTGCACTATTCAGTGTCCCCTCGACGATCACCAGTGGTGTACAGCCAGTGCAGGAGATCGCTCCCCACACCATGATGCCGGGTGTTGGCCCTGTGTGCGTCGGTCGTATGTAGTCCTGATTGTGGCGCTCACCTGCACGGCGCCAAACACGCATACGACCATCATTGGCACCAAGGCAGAAGCGACTCTCATCGCTGAAGACGACACGTCTCCATTCGTCCCTCCATTCACGCCTGTCGCGACACCACTGGAGGCGGGCTGCACGATGTTGGGGCGTGAGCGGAAGACGGCCTAACGGTGTGCGGGACCGTAGCCCAGCTTCATGGAGACGGTTGCGAATGGTCCTCGCCGATACTCCAGGAGCAACAGTGTCCCTAATTTGCTGGGAAGTGTCTGTGCGGTCCCCTACGGCACTGCGTAGGATCCTACGGTCTTGGCGTGCATCCGTGCGTCGCTGCGGTCCGGTCCCAGGTCGACGGGCACGTGCACCTTCCGCCGAGCACTGGCGACAACATCGATGTACTGTGGAGACCTCACGCCCCACGTGTTGAGCAATTCGGCGGTACGTCCACCCGGCCTCCCGCATGCCCACTATACGCCCTCGCTCAACGTCCGTCAACTGCACATACGGTTCACGTCCACGCTGTCGCGGCATGCTACCAGTGTTAAAGACTGCGATGGAGCTCCGTATGCCACGGCAAACTGGCTGACACTGACGGCGGCGGTGCACAAATGCTGCGCAGCTAGCGCCATTCGACGGCCAACACCGCGGTTCCTGGTGTGTCCGCTGTGCCGTGCGTGTGATCATTGCTTGTACAGCCCTCTCGCAGTGTCCGGAGCAAGTATGGGTGGTCTGACACACCGGTGTCAATGTGTTCTTTTTTCCATTTCCCGGAGTGTAATTAAAAGAACCTTGCAACTGTAGCAACCTCTGGAACACTGCAGTTCTTCTTAATGGGGACATTTCCCCTTCGCTCCACTGTCTTCTCTTATACTTCTCAAGCAATTCCGATAATGCAGAACCCTAGCTTGCAACCTTCTCTGCTGAGCTATTGACGGTGACATCCTGCCAAAAGTTTCTTGAATTGCTTGTCTTTCCGCAACAGGTGCTTGCACAAAAAAAAAGGTTCAAATGGCCCTGAGCGCTATGGGACTTAACATCTGAGGTCATCAGTCCCCTAGAACGTAGAACTACTTAAACTTAACTAACCCAAGGACATCACACACATCCATGCCCGAGTTAGGATTCAAATCTGCGACCGTAGCGGTCGCGCGGTTCCAGACTGAAGCGCCTAGAACCGCTCGGTCACACTGGCCGGCGCTTGCACAAGCACCAGTGCTACACTCAGTAATTGAATGAGAGCATCAGGTATGACTATTGGTACCTCCATGATCTCCTTTCATATCTGAAGATGCGCTGGTACTATACCCTCATGACTGCTCCCCGTGATACATAACACAGGTCCTCCTGCCTGAGCAGCGGCGGTCCCCGTACTGAGCAAGCACCCACATTGAAACACAAAGCACTGTTACAGAAAAATAAAAATCTATACTTGGGTAATTCAGTATTAGTCCACCAATAAGCTCAACCACGCTCTGGGCACGTATGTGGCTTAGGAGTGGAGGGTTTATTTAGCAGATAACGCTGAGCTGAACTTTCTTTAATCAGAGTTCATAAGGGCAGTAGAACGGGCGTCAGAGCTTCTCGCAGCGAGGGTGTAACAGCACCATATGCAGTGAGCTGCAATACTCTCTCGGGATAAAGGCCAGAGTGTATTTTGAGACAGAGATCCGTATAAATCGCTCGCCCCAACTGGTATCACCAACAATAGTCTATGTTCTGGTGCCTGCCATAAATGGCAGGAATCATAAATCGTAGCTACTAACGCCGTTCGCAGTACTCAGAACTGAGCCCACAACCCAACATTTTCGCACACCCCCATCCTAGCCTCTTCACAGTAATGGCCAGCACAATATTCTGTTGCTAACAAATTTCAACCACACGAGGTATACTTACGAGATGTGATTGGAAAGTTTTAACAATGGGTTTGTAACTGTACAACGGTGGTACGTACGTGCTACTGCGATGCATCTCCTTCAAACTAGTCCCCTTCTGACTGAACACACCGACTCCAGCGCTGTTTTCCCTTTTGGAAACATTTCTGGAAAGTTCTTTCCTGAAGTGCGTTAAGGACGCCCTCCGTATTGGCCTAGATGTCCTCAATCGATTCAAATCGGTTCCCTTTCAGTGAAAACTTTAGTTTAGGAAACAGGTAGAAATCCGCAGGGGGGAAATCACGAGACCATGACGGTTGTGGAAGCGGAGGAATTTTGAATTTGGTCAAAAATGCAGTGATAGATAAGGCACGATGAGTCAGAGCATTATCATGGTGTAGCACCCAATTCTGTCTTTCCACAATGCAGGACTTTTCTTCCGCACCTTTTCGTGAAAACGCTGAAGGACACACTTGTAGTATTCCTGGTTAAATGTCTGTCCTCCAGGGGAAAATTCATGATGCACAATACCGGCAGAATCGCAAAAAAACCAGCAATATTGTCTTCACATTTAACCGACTTGGCCATGCTTTTCTCGGTCGTGGTGAACCTGGAGTCTTCCACTCTGAAGACTGCACTTTGGTTTCAGGATCATATCCATATACCCATGATTCGTCATCTGTAATTACCCTGTTTAACAAATCTGGACCATTTTCAGCCCGATTAATCAGTTCTTGGCACACTTCAAATTGATATTGTCTCTGGTCATTTGACAACACTTTCGGAATGAATTCTGCGGCGGCCGCTCGACGCTTGTTCAGATCGTCTGTTAAAATTGACTGAACTGCATAGAAACTTAAATTAAGATCAGCATCAATCACCCTAATTGTAAGTATACGATCAGAGCGCAATAATTCACGAACTTTTCACAGCATTTCCATTCGTTTTTGAGGAGGAAGGGCGGCCAGACCGTGGTTCGTCTTCAAATGATTCGCGGCCATTTTTAAATCAGTTTAACGAGACAAAAACATTTTTCTGACTCATAAAATTACCTCCAAAAGCTGTTTTTAATATTTTGTAAGTCTCAGAAACTGATTTGCCGGTTTTAAAACGAAATTTCACACCAACTCGTTGCTCTCTTTTTACGTCCATTTTCACGCAAATAGAATCCAGCAACAAGCTGTAACAGACACGCACTCAACCAGCTGCTACAAAGAATTGAATAAAGGAAACGCAGTTTCATGTCAGAGGGCGTTCAAGGCCAAGGCAATGACTGGCTCCCCACCCTCCGTGTACTTGCCCGCCAAACCAGTAAGTAGTAGCGGATCCATTCTTAAAACTTACCAATCACATCTCGTACTTCAGTCCCCAAACATGAAGTTAATAGTTTACACCACTCACTGCTCACCAAACGGAGTCCCACACGAAAGTTGTATCAGCAGACCACCACGGTGGACTGAACTCAGTCACAAGCACAGGAGCGACCCAGAACAGACTGCTTCGTGGCCATGTTCGTAAAACAGTTCCAGAATAGGAGGAAACTGCATACCCAACGCTCAGGGAATATGGCGTGGACGAGCGCTCCATACGAACGAAGTCATTAAGTAATAGGCAACCTTAACTGTGGCGCAGCGGTCGATGAAAAGTACACACTTAACTACAGCCACTTCAGTCCGTAGTTACATCGCGGCAGAGAAAGGCAAAGGTTATGCAGAACATCAGTTCTTACTTTTGAATGTCATCAGCAACTCCGTCGTTGGCGACAAGGCTACGCCACATTCTAACAGGAACCTGCACACAGAACAAACAACGGTTAAATTAGCAACGGCCCAAAGCCGCTGTACAAAGCAGAAAGCTCCTCAGTACGACATCCACATACTTAGCCAAAAAGACATGATGGCTCAGCCACAGCGAGTATAAGCGGCACAGCGAAAGCGTGGTAGCTGAAAGTTATCACGAGATAGAACATGTAATTCGGTAGTGGAAGGATCCTGAAGCGCGCACAGAGAAACAAAAGTGTACAACCTTTTACAAAATATTAGTATATCAAATAACTTCAACTCAGTCAACTTGAAGAAATTTAACAATTTGGGCCACCAAGGTAAACAATTATTTTCCTTTAAACATGTACAATGAAAGCATTAAATGAAATGTAGTTCCTTTGTCGAATTCAAATGCTCGTAACACCTTCAAACTTCCGCCGAATCCGGCCTCCCAAAATGCAGTGTCATGTCTCAGAAAAATAATTAAGATACATAGAGAATTACGATCTTCAGTAGTGCAAATCACACGTAAGAAACAATTACAACACATGTCTTCAAATTAAACAAGACAGAGTGCGCTCTATACTCTAAGGCAAGGAGAACAGTTTCTTGGATAATGTGATCGAAAACCAAGAAACTGACCTAAAAGAAAATTTAGATCAGGCACCCCATTGAATAAAATTTTACCCTTAAGTATGACGTAAATAACAAGAATTCACCAAAGCTTGGATAAATATCAGACAGTGAGTGAAGGACTCCATAAAACAAAGATTGTCAGAATGAGTAACATAGCATATAGAAAACTAAAAAAAAAACATTCGGTGAAATTAAAAGCAAGGGCGGTAACGTTAAGAGTGCAACGGGAATTTCATTGTTCAATGCAGAGGAGAGAGAGGAGAAGTGGAAAGAGCACATTTAAGGCCTCTATGAGGGAGAAGATTTTTCTGATGGGATGGAAGAAGAAACAAGAGTCGATTTAGAAGATAGTGGATCCAGTTTTTAAATCAGATTTTAAGAGAGCTTTCGAGGACATAAGATCGAATAAGGCAGAAGGAATCGATAACGATCGATCAAACTTTCTGAAATCATTAGGGGAAGTAGCAACAAAAAGACATTTCACGTTGGTATGTAAAATTTATTAGTCTGGTGACATACCATCTGACTTTTGGAAAATATCATCCACACAACCCCGAAGACTACAAGAGCTGACAAGTGCTAGGATTATAGCACAATCAGCTTAACAGCTCATGCATCAAAGCTACTTACAAGAATACTATACAGAAGAATGGGAAAAAAAATGGAGGATGTGTTAGATGGCGTTTGGTTTGGCTTTAGGGAAGATAAAGGTACAAGAGATGGAATTTTGACACTGCAGTTGATAATGGAAGAAACAAAAATGATGACACGATCATAGTATTTGTCAGTCTGGAGAACGCGTTCGACGATGTAAAATGATGCAAGACGTTGGAAATTCTGAGGAAATTAAGGGTAAGCTAAAGGGAGAGATCGGTAATATACAAGGACGAGAGCCGGGAGAAAGTAATAAGTCTGGACCACCAAGAACGAAATGGTCCTATTAAAAAGGGTGTAAGAGAGGGTTGTAGTTTTCACCTCTACTGTTCAGTCTGCATCCGTAAATCGAAGAAGAAATGGTCGAAATAAATGAAAGATTCTGGAGTGGAATTAAAATTCAAGGTGAAAGGATATCAATGATTTGATTCGCTGCTGACATTGCGATCTTTAGTGAAAGTGAAAAAGAATTACGTGATCTGCTGAATGGAATGAACAGTGTAATGAATACAGAATATAGAGTGAGACTAAGTCCATGATAGGCAAAATTACTGAGGACTAGCAGGAGTGAAAAAAAGAGAAGATTAACATCTGGACTGGTGGCCACGAAGCGGATGATGTTGGGGAATGCTACTACCTGAGCAGCAAAATAACCAATGGTGGAAGGAGCAAGGAGCATATCAAAAGCAGACTACCACTGGCAAAAAGAGCTTATCTGGCCAAGGGAAGTGTAGCCCTATCAAACATAGGTCTCAATTTGACGATGAAATTTCTTAGAATGTGCGTTTGGAACACAGCATTGTGTATAGTGAAGCATGGACTGTGGGGAAACCGGAAGCTAAGACGAAATGGCTGCAGGAAAAATGTGAAGACATCGAAAAAGAAATGACTGTCGGAAGGACAAACTCAGCATATAGGAAAGTTAGAAGAACCTTTAGTGACATTTAGAGTAAGGGTGATAACTTTAAGAGTGCAACGGGAATTCCATTGCTAAATACAGAGGAGAGAGCGGATAGTTGGATAGAATACATTGAAAGCCTCTATGAGGGGAACTTTTGTCTGATGTGATAGAAGAAGAAAAAGGAGTCGATTTAGAATAGATAGGGGATCCAGTATAAGAATCAGAATTTAAAAGAGCCTTGGAGGACTTAATAACAAATAAGGAAGAAGGTATAGATAACATATATTCATGGTTTTTAAAATCGTTGGGGGAAGTGGCTACGAAACGACTATTCACGTTGGTGTATGGAATGTATGAGTCTGGTGACATACCATCTGACTTTCGGAAAAGCAGCATCCACACAATTCCGAAGACAGCAAGAGCTGACAAGTGCGAGACTTATCGCACAATCAGCTTAACAAGTCATGCATCCAAGTAGCTTATAAGAATAATATGCAGAAAAACGGAAAAGAAAATTGAGGATGCGCTAGACGACAACGAGTTTGGCTTTACGAAAGATAAATGCACGAGAGAGGCAATTCTGACATTGCGGTTAGCAATGGAAGCAAAACTAAAGAAAATTCAAAACACGTTCATTTGATTGGTCGACCTGAAAAAAGCGTTAGACAGTGAAAAATGGACCAAGATGTTCGAAATTCTGAGAAAATTAGGGGTCAGCCATCGTGAGAGACGGGTCATATACAATATGTACAACAGCCAATATGGAATAATAAGAGTGAACAACAAAGTGCTCGTATTAAAAAGGATGTCAGATAAGGATGTACCCCTTCACCCATACTGTTCAATCTGTACATCGAGGAAACAATGATGGAAATAAAGGAAGGTTCAGGAGTGGTATTAAAATTCAGGTCACAAAGGATATCAATGATACGATTCGCTAATGACATTGCTATCCTAAGTGAGAGAGAGAGAAGAAGAGTTACATGATCTGCTGAACGGAATGAACAGTGTAACGAGTACAGAGTATGGATTGAGAGCAAATCGAAGGAAGGCGAAGGTAATAAGATGTAGTAGAAGTGAGAACAGGGAGAAACTTAACATCAGAATTCATGGTCACGAAGTAGATGAAGGAATTCTGCTATCTAGGCAGTAAAATAACCAATGGCGGACGGAGCAAAGGAGACATCAAGAGCAGACTAGCAATGGCAAAAAGGGCGTTCCTTGCGACGAAAGTCTACTAATATTAAATATCGGCCTTAATGTGAAGAAGAAATTTCTGAGAATGTACCTCTGGACAACATCACTGTATGGTAGTGAAACATGGACTGTGAGAAAATTGGAACAGAAGAGAATCGAAGCATTTGAGATATGGTGCTACAGACGAATGTTGAAAATGAGGTGGACTGATAAGGTAAGGCATGAGGAGTTTCAGAGCAGGAAAGGGATATGTGGAAAACATGACGAGGAGGAAGGACAGTGTACCGCAACGCCCAGGTCCCGACGCCGTCTCAAGTATACTTAAGGTGTCATCAACGAATGTGACGAAAGAGTGTACGAAAATATTAACGCCTAGCTTTATTGATATTTACGCCCGGCAAGAGGGTGAATAGAGGAATTATTTGGCTGATCGGACACAAGAAAGAATAATGATAATATGGGGGATCGCGTTCATAGAGACAAAAACGTAGACGTAATCTCAGAGATTACATTTCGGATTATCACATTAAAATATTGCTGAAGGATATCTTTATCGTAGCGAAATTAATTACAAGAAACTATAGAATTAAAGAAAGTATTTCCTTTCTAAACGAAATAATCTTTGTTTTATCGAGAAGCGGTCAAAATCTATATTGAACTGAAAGTTTTTAGTTTTTAAAATGGTTCAGATAGCTCTGAGCACTATGGGACTTAACATCTGAGGTCATCAGTCCCCTACACTTACAACTACGTAAACCTAACTAACCTAAGGACATCACACACGTCCGTGCCCGAGGCAGGATTCGAACCTGCGACCGTAGCAGCCTCGTGGTTCAGGACTGAAGCACCTATAACCGCTCGACCACAGATTTTACTTTAATATGAAATTAATTAATTTATGCACTTTCTTTTCTTTACCAATTATGATTGCGAGACTTTTAAAGCGTCCGTTGATGACGCAGAGCAATGAAATTATTACTACGCCAGTTGTCTGTCAAGAATGGTCGACTGTTCGGCCGATCTTGTTGTTTATCTAGCGTACTGAAAGCTTTGTAAAATAAATCTTATTTTTACTTCTGCATGACGGTAGCTATATAAATGAAAGAAAAATGCTTAATTAGCATAAATTACAATACATTACTTAAAATTAACAACCTACAAAGCGAAATGGCCGCCGTAGGTTGCGTTTTCTTCAAGGCTAGAACGAAGAGTGTGTCGAATAACTCTAGTCATTTTGGTTTCTTGCACCAGCGAGTGAAGGAACAATTACAGTGCTACATAGATTCTGTATAGTTATCTTATAGCATTTTTATTTCGATTCATTTCAAATTACCCTTCTGACAGTTAATTATGAGATCATTTTCAGAGTCCTAGCGGGGTATTTTCAATAACTTAAAGTTTTACGCTATTCATTTTACGTCGTTTTGTATCCGACTTGTCGTCACACGATTTAATATTTTGTACCAACGTGTCGGTACAACAGGATGATAGGGCACCTGTTCAGACATCAGGCAACGACTCCCATGGTACCAGAGGGAGCTGTACAGGGCACAAACTGTAGAGGAGGACAGAGATTGGAATACATCTAACAAATATTAGAGGACGTAGGTTGCAAGTGGTAGTTTGAGATGAAGAGGCTGGCGAAGGAGAGGAAATCGTGGCGGCAGCATCAAACCAGGCAGAAGACTGATGACAAAGAAAAGGTGACTAAAACAACTTTGCAACTGTAAGATATCAAAAGCAACTTGCTTGACATGAAGAACAGATTAGCCTAAATTATTCTCTAACGGCGACAGATCGGAAATCTTAACAAAGAGTAGAGCTACAGAATGTATTTACATTTCAAACAGTTTAAAGGAGAAACACATACCAAGACAAGGGCATGCTCGTACGCTGGACCAAGAGACATCAACATTAGTACACAAAAGTTAACGGCACTCAGCCGAAGCCCATATTCAAAAATCGGGTAACCCTCTGGGCTTTTGTAGAGTGTAGTCTTATCCTGGACTGGACACAAGACCTGTCACGAACTTGTATTGCTGTATGATGCAGCTCAGTTACAATGGAATGGTGCACAGATTCAATTAAATTACTAATTTTGACGTCCGGTGAGGGTTCCACGTTAAATTGCATTTCATTTAATATGCTGCTGGAGCTGATAAAATAATTATTTCAAAAATAATTGTAATTAATCTTTAATTATTCTATGCCAAATTAATTTCTCCACTGGATTTGAAGCCGCCATCGGCTTGCCTAACAAGCAGAACAGGTGTTAGTGGGTGAGGACGAATTTTCAGGGTCCAAATCGAATTAATTGTACTATATCGCAATATGACGAATATCGTCAGAAGCCAGGCATCCGTTAGCTTCAAATTCAGGCCACGGCTACTCCTACGAAGGACACACAAGGACGCGCCGTTGCCACGGAATCCCCGCCGCAATAAGTGGTCCAATCTTTGAGCAGGGCGCTCTGACCATTACACAGGGGTGCTAACGGTCACAGCCAAGGTGGTCAGGTTTGCTATACGCCCTTCTTCTCGTTGGCAGAAGTGTACTGTGCTGAGGGCTCCTCGGTCAACAAAAGTGACGAGTGGCAGCAAGAAAAGGCAGCTGTTACTAGTCGATTGAGTGGAAGGATGTGAACAGCTACAAAGGTCGTCAGTTCGAAGCCAATAGCCATCTTGGCATTGGTGATCACGCTTAGTACACCATTTTGAGCCGTCGTCGTTCCTCTCGCAACATGACAGAGAGTAAATTCTATCAGTGCTCACATTCCGTGGTTTTCACTGTTGTAATAGTTTCCGTTCGGTTCGCCATAAACTGGGCGCTGTTTAAGGTTACTGAATAATTCCATTAAGTGCCCCGCCCTACCTTTCTATAGATAATGAACGTTCTCCTTACTTCCTCTCCTCCCATATTTGAGAAGTTGGTCTAAGCTAAATCAAGGCTTTAGCAGCGACTGAATGTTTTATGGGTAAGATTCTTGACCCGCAGTAAGAAGAGTCAGAGACTTTTTTTCTAAGTGTATCGTCATAATTGTAAATCAGGCTAACTCACCTTTCTTTTGTGTGCTACTGGAAGTGCCATATTCTATTATTTAACGGGAACAGTTAATTTTCTCTGGTCTGCAGCTTCCACCGTCGTCCAGTTCATTATCTCAATTAACCATAAACTGAAATCCTATTGGAAAGAAAGAAGTTCTATGCCAGTCACAGTCGCCGGTCGGTGTGGCCGAGCGGTCCTAGGCGCTTCAGTCTGGACCGCTACGGTCGAAGGTTCGAATCCTGACTCGGGCATGGATGTGTGTGATGTCCTTATGTTAGCTAGATTTAAGTAGTTCTAAGTTCCAGGAGACTGATGACCTCAGCATTTAATTTCTTCTTCTTTCTTGTACTCAAAACAAATGGTATGTTTGGAATAATAGTACCATAAGGCTGCATAGCCAAAAGCCCTGTAGTCTCAGCTATACTCCATGTCATCCAAGCCAAAATGTTAGCAGAAGTTAAGTCCCATAGTGCTTAAAGCCATTTGAACCATTTTTTTACACTCGGGCCGATCTGAGATGCCGGAGATACCAGGAGGGGCGTTTAAACGCACTTGTTGCATGAGGCACGCCTGGCGCGGCAAGGCCCAATTCCGCGCACCATTGACCGCCGTTTCCTCACAGCCTTTTCTACTCTTGCGTTCCGCCTCTTCGTTCCGTCGTTTGTGGTTACGCCAGAACACATACAATGTTATGTACAGGTAGATTCATCGTCCTCATGGAAAGGATTTGCATAGTTTCGGTGATATCTTGAAGATCGGTGGTTGTAGGTGTGGACCTGGAATATTTCGACGATATGAATTTCTACAATGCTATGTAGACTCGTTCTTCTGCTGGTGGATGTATTACAAAGGTTTGTTGTGGTCTTGATGTTTGATGGTTTTCGGTGTAGAGCAGTAGAATTTCAGTTATATGAATTTATATAACGCTATACAGACTCGTTGTTCGGCTGGTAGATGGAGCTGTTGTTGTCTTTTGCCGCTCATCGACCTCAGACGTTGGCACGGCGTTAAGGTGCGGGAAGCGTCCCGCCCCCTTCTGATGGAATGTCTACATCCGCATCACTTCAGCACGTCATCGGCTCAACTGTCAGCTTGCTTGTGACATCTGACTCTCTTTGACAGTCTTGGTGAGAAACGAGCTTCTGCAGTGTCCCCAACTCGCTCACCAGCGTCCGAGACCGTTTACGGGGAAGATAAAATAGCAGTATCAGTTGTCTGATAATTTCTGCAATACGCTAAGCTGCACACACTGTAATAGCTGTTTAACTATCTGTAAAGTGCACTCGAAGTTACTTTAAGGGTAACTATTTGGAAATTTATGTAAACTTGCGTTGTTTAATTTCCTAAAGCTTGAGAGGCATCTGTCCATGGCTAGTTAGATATTTTCCGTGCGCACACGAGTGTTAAGCACTCGCACATAGGAGCAGTTTTAAATTTAAAACACGCACACAACACCGCACGCTAACAATTGTTCTCTATGGCACTCCACAGTGTTGTCGACGGCAGAATTGATTGGCGAACATTTATGGAAGCACCAAGGTTGCATACGCAACGAGTGTTTTGTGAAGTGTGGTTGTGGTTTATGCATCCTATCGGTACCAGGATACTGTGTTTACTCTTTTTGTCGTTTTGTGTGTGCAAGCTGACAGTCCTACGCTAGCCAGTTGGCGTGGTACCGCCCCCTGCATGATTCCTACCATTGTTGTTGTGGTTCGCGTTATGTTGCTTGCCGTCACTGTGGTTGCCATTCATACATTCCACGTCTTCATGGATGAAATCAAACAAGCCCACCACTGATAAAAAGTTTTGCAATGTGTCTTCGGGCGCGTGTATTAGCTTTCGGCGAATATTGATTGGTACTTTGCCTTTTAAATTCCTATCAAACCTTTATCTCATATGGTATTGGTCCAATTCCGAGTCTTTCCCATGTACTTTTCAAAACATTTCCGAATGCTGTCTTGCTTTTCATTGTAAGTCTCCTTGCTGAATATTTGACATCTCGGACGTGCTTGAATATAGACGACCAACATTTGTGTAAGAACAGGATTCTGCCATTACTTGGGCCCATAGCGTGGATTTGCCCTGCATGTACGACGGGGCAAACTTAATTTTTTTAACGCTCGTTCCAAGTATTTGGCAATATTACCTTAAAACTGCGTGTAAGCATCGCCGGATGTGGAAACCTTTTTTCTAGAAACCCGAGACTGATTTTGCTGACAAAGACGTTTTTCAAAAAGCACGGCTATTAATGTTGTTTGAGGCCGGTTACTTGAGCATTAGCTGACCCAGCGGTTCTAGGCGTTACAGTCTGGAGCAGCGCGACCGCTACGGTCGCAGGTTCGAATCCTGCCTCGACGGGGCAAACTCAATTTTTTTAACGCTCGTTCCAAGTATTTGGCAATATTACCTTAAAACTGCGTGTAAGCAACGCCGGATGTGGAAACCTTTTTTCTAGAAACCTGAGACTGAATTTGCTGACAAAGACGTTTTTCAAAAAGTACGGCTATTAATGTTGTTTGAGGCCGGTTACTTGAGCATTAGCTGACCCAGCGGTTCTAGGCGTTACAGTCTGGAGCAGCACGACCGCTACGGTCGCAGGTTCGAATCCTGCCTCGGGCATGGATGTGTGTGATGACCTTAGGTTAGTCAGGTTTAAGTAGTTCTACGTTCTAGGGAACTGATGACCTAAGATATTAAGTCCCATAGTGCTCAGAGCCATTTGAATCATTTGAACTTGAGCATAAACATTGTCACGCAATTGGAGTAAGTCTTTTGCTAAAATTTTCCGCATTTCCTTAAGTTCCTTGCGAACAGTTTCATCTGCAGGTCCTGGCTCGGACACAACTTCCACTCTTACGGCTTAAACTGCAGCACGTATTTCTTGTTCTGTCCTTTCCGTTATTTCGGTATCTTTTTAGAAACTATTCCTGAAATGCTTATCATATTTTTCTCTCTGATCAGTTAGCTCTTCTGTCACATTCTCACCCTGCTCAAGAGACAATTTATGTAGCTCACTAGTGAGTTTCGAGTCTTTAGTCTCTATTTCCGTTTGCTTGTGTTTTGTTTTTTTGTGACATCACCTACTAATTTAATCACGATTCCGGGTGTCTAGCGGTACGTCTTAGCCAAATTTGAAGATTGTGTTTTGACTTCGCCAAATGTTGTAGTGATCCATTTATATGCATCTTCCACTACGACATCGAACTTTGTTTCCAATCTTCTGTACTGATGTTTCGTGATTGCGATATTTTGCTATTTTAAATTTTCTGGTTCTTCTCTGAATATTTTCAATGCATTCGGTTTGTTGTCTGAATTTTTGTTCAGTTTCATTAGATTGTTATTTATGTTTGTTTTTGATACTGTCTGATCGATTTGACAATAACGAATCTTCTCTGTTGCCGAAAATTATTTGGATGTTCTCTGAATTTATTATCAGTTTCATCAGATCGTTGTTCAAGTTTATTTTAGATTCTGTGCAATGGTTCTTTGCTAGCAACTAAAGTTGTTGCCGAGTATTTTCTGATTGTTCTCTGAATTTATTACGAATTTCATCAGTTGTTTAAGTTTACTTTCGATTATCTCCGAGTGTTGTTTGACAAAAACTAAACTTTGATGTCAAACATTTTCTGATTTTCTCAGAATTAATTATCAATTTCATCAGACTCTTTTTTTGGCAGTATCTAAACTTTATTCTTTGACGAGTTGCGTAAAACTCGCAGTAATTCGAGAAATCAAAATCTGTTATGGGGAAGTTGATGGTTCTGGCGGCATGACCAGGTCGCCAATTTGTGATTGTCCATCCACTCCCTCAAACAAGGTATTTACAATTTCTACTTCTGTTGTTTTTGTATCATTATCTGCCTTCTGTTTAGTTGGCTCGACTGCATTGTCGTCATGTACTGCGGACTGGTTTTGTTTTTCCTGATTTGCATCCATGCCTTCAGACTTCCCGATTTTTGTTGTAACCACACAATAAACCACAAAAGTCAAAATTATTTGCACATATCAAAATAATTACACACAATTACATCAAACAAAGGCAATATTATGCCTAATTACAGAAACAGGAGAATGGCTAATTGTCCATTTCGTCAACACACTGTTCAAAAGAAGCCATTTTGGCAACTTTTTATACAACAAAATTTTATAGGAAGACCTAGTACGTGGACGACAATGAAAATAATTCTACACAATCCTTGTATTTAATGATCCCCATGTACTACACACGCGAAATAAAAAAATTTAACGAAGTTGCCCAAATGCAAATGTGGCCTAGTAGTACCGGTGTCCCTTACCTTTCCTAAAGCACGGCGTCTGAGGACTGGAATGATTTTCTGGTTTCTCGGATATGCGCCGGTTAATATTCAATTTCCATCCTTACGCAGTATATCTAGGTTTGTAGATCAGTTCGTCCTTGCACAGAGTGGATACATGTAGAAGAAAACAAACGTAGGTAATTCATGTGTAATGATTTTTTCGAGCGCCAAGTTGAACGCAAAAATGACGTGTCTGCTGACGCAAGATCACCAGAATTTAGTTTTAAGTAGAAATTGATATTAATCACTGGAAAGAAATCTATTAAAATTAAGTGTAACAGAAAGCCGTTATTGATGGTGAGTGTATTTTTTAGTGCTCAAAACTGAATTCTAGAAATATCCTGTAAAATTCAGAAAAGATTATTTCTGTTAATACGACCATCAGTTTAGCGAGGCCGATATCTGTCATTTACGGGTGAAATGGAATCATGGGTTGGAGACTGTGGGCAGATCATTTAAGGTTCTGCATTCGCATTCAG